>NC_091469.1:411232627-411247627 GCF_036971445.1 Narcine bancroftii
CCAGACGGTATCATTAAAATTAAAATAAATGTTACATAGATCATTGAAAATGATCAACACTGCAGTCATGATGGGTGGATAATGTGCTAGTTAAGCAGGACTCTGTTTCCTTGAGGGTGACATGCTTCCTTGGCACAGCATCCACCATGCTTTGTAGTTGTGCCTTGAAGATTGTTAAAAGACTATTGGGAGGAAGGACCTGAAGAATTCCTAGACTACTCACACAGCCACAGCATTCATGTGGGAGGCATAAGAAACTGCCGATCTTGGAAGCACGAGCAAAAACCAACTGCTGGAGGAACTCAGCTGCTCAAGCTGCATCTGTGATGGGAAAGGGATAGTCGATGTATCAGGTTGAGAACCTCCATCAGGACTGAGGGTGTAGAGAGACCAGAGTTAGCATAAAAAGGTGAGATTGAGAGGTGGGATTGGTGCTGTTAGGTGGAACCAGGTGAAGTGGTGGAACACGTGATGATGGACAATGAGATGGAAGCTTAACTCACTGTCATCTCCTCTCAACACAGCCTTCCTCTTCCCACCCTTCCTCCCTGGTCATTTTGACCACAAGGCCAGGCTTTATTCCAGAGACCTGACAGCCATAGCTTGTCCTTGACAGTTAGTCCTCCAACATCACAAACATTTCTACGACTGATTCCATCTGCATTGAATTCACCCATCGTTATTGAATGAAGATCTACCGGGACCAAAGCCTGAAGAGGGCACACAAAATCAGTGAACCAGTGCGGACTCGAAAGGCCAACATGGCCTGTTTCCGCTCCGTAAATGGTTATATGGAACCAGGTGGTGGAGAGGACAGCTTTGCTATAGAGGCTGGTGGGCGATCGGTGAAAACAGAGAAGGAGAAACAAAGGCAGGCTTGAGCCCGGTGAGGGTAGAGAAAGAGACAGAGGCTGGTAAGTGATGAAATTAAATCAGGTAAGGGAGGGATGATGCAACCAGATGGTGAGGAGAAAGGATTGGTCAGCCAATAAGAAGAAACCCAGGTGGATAGCTGTGTAGGCAATGTGCAGATGGAGCAAGGAGGAGAAGGCCTACCATTTGCCCATATTGGGTCCATATTCTTCTATGCCTTTCTGAGTCAAGTTACTGACTAACTGCCTTTTAAGCACAGTAAATACATCTGATTCCATCTCTTCCTCCGATAGTGTGTTCCAGATAGCAACCATTTTTTGTGTCAGAAACTTAACCCTCAAATCCCCTTTAAAACTAATTCCTGCCACCTTAAATAAATAATATAAATTTATTGCCATTTTGTTTGTAGCTGGATTTTAAACCAAGTTCAAACTAACTAAGAGGCTACTTTGATTAAGAGTCTCTTCACCGTTCTCATTGCTAAATGATTGAGAGACAATCCAGGACTGTACAGACCCTTCAGCCGACATTGTTCTCCTGATCTATATAAACCTACACCACAATCAATCTAACCCTCCCCTCCCTCACAGTCCATTACCCCTATTTTTGGTGAATAGGGCATACCAGAAAATGAGTTACCATATTTGATGGCATATAAGACCCCTATTGGGGAAGATTAAGTTTTTTTTAGTGCATTTATGAGCAAGCATTTAAAGTTATTGAAATATGTAGCTGCAGTATAGCAGAAAACACATGAACAAAACATGCAACTAGGACAACAGGAAAAATCAATTTAACAATAATACTGCTGTAATTTACAAGCGAAAACAAAAGCAACTTAGCTATAGCACAAAACATTTTATCAAAACAAACTGCTGCTGTCGGTCCCTGCGCTGATCCCGTTCTCTCCCGGTGGCCCGCTGTCCCACTTTCTCCCAGTGGTCCGCTGTCAGTCCCCGCATTAGTCCCACTGCTTACTCTCTCCTGGTGGCCCACTGTCAGTCCCCGCACTGGTCCTGCGGCCCTGTTCTCTCCTGGCGGAGATCGGGGCAGTGGGACCAGTGCGGGGACTGACAGCGAGCTGCCTTGGAGAGTCTCCCTTCAGCCCGCCACCAGCCTCTGCACTGATCCCTACATCCCATCCTCCCCAACAGCCTGCCACCACTCCCCAATGATGCTAGTGAGCCACTCAACGATGACGATCACTGTTGGTGTAACTCATTATTATTACCCTAATTTCAACTTCGCATATAAGACTCTGGAGATATATTTGAGCCATTTTTTGGGGAAAAAAAGTAGGTCTTATATGCCGCCAAATACGGTACGTTTATGACTGGAGTCAAGCTATGCCAGTCAGCATGTGATAGAGATTAAAAGCTTAAGGGTTGGTTCCTATGGGAACTGCATTTTTCAGCAAGCATGAACTCAAGTGCTAGAAATAACTGAGGCTGCTCTGGTCCCTAAGGTTTGCTGAGATAATTCTGTGGAATTAGAAAAAAAAAAGATATTTACTGCTGAATGTAGAATGTAACAAATGAAATCCTCCTGAAAGTGACCTGCAGTACAGCTGGAATGTTTGAAGCCCATTTTCTCAGCCATAAGAACATAAGAAATTAGAATAGGAAACTGTTCAGTTCTTTGGGTGTATACCACTGTTCCTGATCCTCTAACCACTGCCATTTTCCAGTACTTTCTCACATCTGAATGAAAATTCTCCTTGTCTCTGTCCTAAATACCCTAGACATTTTTAGATTTTGTTACTTGGTCTAATGCCAGAGGAAATATCTTCGCTGACTCTGGACTTTCAAACCCTTTGGGAACTTTCTATGTTTCAAACCTCAGAAGAATATACAAGTAGCCCTTTATGACAGTGGAGCAAGCAGTATTATTTGGCAATAGGCACTTTTACACAGCCACTGAGAAGCAGAAAACTTTCACAAATTTTATACTCCACTGGCAGTGTAAAAATGTCGAGCTGGAATTTATTACGTAAATTCCATCCTGTAATTTTACACTAGGATCCATAGTCTAAATTGACCACAGGCTGTTTGCAAAAATGGGCTCCTAGCCCCAACCACCTTGCCCCTAGCCCCGGCTGTTCATCACCCACCCATCCATCGCCCCCCCTACTCCCAGCCGTCCATTTCCCACCCCAGCCGTCCGTTGCCCCCCCTGCCCCGGCTCTCGGTGGCCCCCCCGTCCCCATCTAATTCCAGACGTGGCAAAAGGGGTGCCATGCTGCCGGATCCAGAGTTCACCTGAATGCCACATCGGCTCGCAGCGAAAAGCAGATGGCAGCGGCAAGAAGCAGATGGCAACAGCTCAATGAGGAATCAATGTCTGTCTTCCTTACCCATTGATATATAGTCAGATTAATGTGAACTATTTTGTAACCACGTAAGAATATACCCTTCTCACTGTAGTGCACCACTGTGGGGTGTGTGAGAAAATTTTCCTGAGATGGTGGAAGACATCAGTAATTAAAGTCTCTTTCTTTATTTGAATCTTGCATCTCTAAGATATTTAAGAAGCCTCCCAAGAAACACAGAGACATAACACCCATAATCCCCAACACAGCTTGAACCGCCCTGCCAGAGTCAGAGATACGCACAGCAGTTCTAACTGTGAGGGGCATCATGGGTAAGGAAGATGGCCATTGCTCCCACAATGAGCCAGCTATCATCTGCTTCTCTCCCACTGGTAATGGGGTCTGAGTCACCTTTCCATCAAAAGGTGCCCATGAGGGCGAGGACCGGGATGGGGGAACAGGGATGACGATGGTGGGGGATGACAGCAATGGAGGACAGAGATGGGGTGACAGGGACAGGGACGACAGGGCCATGGGGACAGAGGATGTGGGGACAGGTGGGATGGGGGTGACAGGGAAATGGGAGATGACCCACTCCCACCTCAACCTAACTCCTCCTCAAATGCCTACCCTCCAAAAAAAAACCACAACTCCGAAATCACAACAACTGCAGTGTAAATGGCCTGCTTGTGCGAACAGCCACTCCAGAGGTAAGCATGCTACTTTTTTTTTGGTATTTCTCCTTTACTTCTGTGTTAAAAGGCCAACAGATTCCACTAAAAACAAGCATTAATGGGTTCAGCTGATGTCAGGCAGGCATTGGAACTGGGGCCCACAGCAATTGAGCAACCTGTTTGCAGAAGTTTATATGGGAAGCTACAGAAATATGCTAACACTTATATAATGTACACCAGCAAGAAAATTAACACCATTGCCTTCTCTGAGGGAAGATAGTTTATATTGAAAGAGGAATAAAAATAAACAGGACAACACGTTGCCCTCATGTAAGGATGGGCCCTTAAAAATCCTGAGGAAATGGGTCTTGGAGAGGACTATAGATGATTCAAAGATCAAATAGCTTGGTGCTTCATTAGTAAACCATTGAGGAAGAACTACTCATTATTTTCGTCAATACTTTCAATAATGAAGAGCACAGGATGTAAAAAAAATAGAGGATTATGAGGTTGAGAAGGGTAAGATTGATGCTGGTTTACGTAGGTTAGCACAACATTGTGGACTGAAGGGCTTGTACTGTGCTGCATTGTTCTATGACACCATTATCCAAATAGCTAAATCATTTCACCAAATGATGCTGAAAATCAACTCACTAACTGAATTAATCACAATTAAATTGAGAATGGCTGGATAAATTGTCAAAGCTCATCTCATTTGGACAATTCCCTTTCAATGGTGTCCAGTGACTGCACTACTAAAAATAAATGGAATGGATATAGTTTCCACAATTCAATATGACTGTCTTCCATTTGCTATATTTATTGTGACAAAATATCTTGCCTTAATTGAGAGAAGCTGCTGTGGTTTCTGACACAAGTTCTATTTCCTCAATTCATTATATGGACTGAGTTAATTGAGTTGTCTAGAAATTCTTTCCTGTGGTTCAATGTTTATTTTGACAATACAATAATGATAATAACAAATAATAACTTTATTGTCATATACATTGTACAATATACTTATGTACTGGAATGCTTACTTGCTGTAGTCGAACAGATACTTCGAAAAGGAAAAATAATGTAATAGTGTACATTTTAAAATTAATAAGAGATAATAAATATAAAAGATAGATAATAAATATTCACAGTTATCATTCTACAATAAAATAAGTGGTTTTACAATAGTACAGATGGCCATTTTGTGGTGTCGGAGCAGTCCAGGAGTTGTCCACTTGCACCCATACCTCCTCACACACCACCATTCGAGGCCCCAAACAGTCCTTCCAAGTGAATTAACATTTCACTTGTGAATCTGCAGGGGTAATTTACTGCATCTGGTGCTCCTGAGGTGGTTTCCTCTACATCAGAGAGACTGGATGAAGACTGGGAGATCACTTTGTTGATCACCTTGGCTCTGTCCACTGCAATAGCATGGATCTCCCAGTGGGCACCCATTTCATTTCCTTTCCTCATTCCCTCACTGACATGTCTGCCCATGGTCTCATGCACTGCCAGACTGGAGACAACCTGCAAATTAGGGATGAACACCTCATCTTCCACCTTAGTACCCTCCAACTTAATGGCAGTAACAGTGATTTCTCCTGTTTCTGTTAACCCCCTTCTTCACCTGTCACATATCCCCTATTCTCTCTCTCTCTCTCTCTCTCTCTCTCTCTCTCTTGCTCTCTGTCTTTCCTTTTCCCCATCTCCTTTCACAGAGATGGGGAAATCAATTCTCACCTCTCCTCTTATCATATCGAATTAACACCTTTTGTTCTTCTGAACTCTACCCTCTGCCAGTCTTCAGATTTTATTCTGACACCTTCCTGTTCTTTGGTGACACATTGAAGAAGGGCTCAGGGCCGTAATGTCCGTAATATATCTTTACCTCCTATGCTGAGTTCCTCCAGCGCTTCTGTGTGTTTTTACATAATTAATGTAACAACAGGAGTATCAAGAGTCTGATAGCTGTTTTTGAGTCCTGTCTTCGGGCTTCTGTACCTTTTGACCAAATGTAGCAGCAAGAAGAGGTAATAATCAGGATGATAGGCGTCCTTTATGATGTTGGCTAACTTCTTGATGTAGAATCTAACCATTTGATAGTGTATCAATGAGAAAGTTTGTTATTATTTCTTCCAAGTGTATAATGTACAAAGCCTGGAGGTAGTAAAAATGCATGACTGTCTCCCATGAAAAGTCAAGCATGCCTGGAGATCAGGTTTATAAAATTCCCTTGACCATGATTGGGTATAGCTAGCATGGACAATTCATGTGGGAGTAGATTAGGAATGAGCATGAAGCTTGCTCGTCTTTAGTTAGCGAGGAGCAGCCTAGGCAAGTCCAAACCAAAGAGGAATGGTATGAATTCAGGTTTGAATAAAATCATCTCATTCTCTTCATGATTGTCTGCTGAGTCCATGAGTGATCTTCAATTATCGTGACCTACAATTCTCGCCTCCATGTCCACATTTCAGTCATGATCTCACCCATCATGAACCCATCCACTGTCATGTCTCACATTAATACATCGACCCAGCAATGACCATTCTAAAGGAGGACATGGTGATAGGCTACCA
This sequence comes from Narcine bancroftii, assembly GCF_036971445.1. Classification (NCBI taxonomy): domain Eukaryota; kingdom Metazoa; phylum Chordata; class Chondrichthyes; order Torpediniformes; family Narcinidae; genus Narcine; species Narcine bancroftii. Next base: position 411,239,059 of record NC_091469.1, read on the forward strand.
TGTATAACCATATAGATAGCTAGTTTAAAATATATATATTTTTTACAAGATTTAAACAGTATTGCAAAAACAATAAATGCAAAGACACTGTAAATGTGTGTGTGTATCTATATATATATCTATATCTATATACATCTATATATCTATATATCTATATATATAGATATATAGTAACCTATGATTGTGTCTTCCTTTGGAATGGCCACCCTCACAGACCCCAGCAGATGAGCCCAGCCTTCTGCACACACGAGGACAAATTTACTTCCTCTCTCCAACGGATACTTCAGCTGTCCATTTCCCTCCACATTACATCCCATTCGGTCCTACAACCTACTTTGGGAACCCATTGGGTGAGACAAGCAGGGAAATCCTATATGGCTACACAAACCACCTTGGCTCTTATGTGCAATAAGTCTTTCAACAATAGTCCTCACAGAAAACATTCGTTGGATGACATTGTGTCACACACTTTCCTGGTGTGTGTTAATTTCTAGGCACCTAGGCAAACAAAGAAATATGAACCAAATGTATGAACTAGAGGATCAGATTGGTAAGTTACTGAGCAGTTTTATCCAACTGAACAAAGGTAGCTAGACTGCAATAAATTGTAGAGTGGATCACTGGAGACTCGTGGGAGGCCATCAGAAATGCTGTGTGAGAAGACAGAAGTGCGGCAAATGGGCCAACATCGGGGTTAAGCTGAAAGTTAACCCATTCAGATGCGTACTCCCAATGTTCTTACTTGTAAATGTAGATCACTGAAGAAGAAAATAGATGACCTGAGGCTGCATCTGAACCAGAAAGACTTGCAAAGCTGCTGTACTCTGGTGGCTACAGCAAAGTGGCTTCTGGATTCAGTGATCCAGCTAGATGGCTTTATCTCCTTCAGGGCAGTCAAAAATGTTGCTGCTTCTGGTAAGACTTGAGGAGGGGGACTGTGCTTTTACATCAGCAAGAACTGATGCACCAACACCTCTATTGTGAAGACCTGCTCAGCAGTGATATAATACTTGTAGGTGAACTGCAGACCCTTCTACCTGCCCAGGGAATTCTCAGCCATACTGATTGCCGGAGTTGACATTCCACCTTCGGCAAACTAATGTGAAGCAATGATGTAGCTTTATGGTGCCATCTGCGAAACTCAGACATCCCACCCTGATGATGTCATGATTGTAGTTGGAGACTTCAATCAAGCCAACCTCCAAACTGTTCTACCATGTTTTCAACCACATAATAACTTTTCCACCAGAGGAGAGAACACCCTGTATTGGGTGCATACCGATGTCCCAAGGGTGTACAAGGCTGTCCATGGTCCCTACTCAGATGATATATATCCATCCTGCTAACCCTAGAATACAAACCACTGGAAAAATGAAGTAAGTTTGTTAGCAGGGAGATCAGGACGTGCCTAGAGGTTGGTAGGTGGTGGGGGGGGTGGGGGGGTGGTGACATAATTTCATCTTAGCAACTGTATCAAGGATGTCATGTGCTGCACAACCAGGGCTAATGAGAAACCATAGTTTGACGCAAAGGTCCATGCACTTCTCATAGCTCGAGATACAGCATTCAGAGCAGGAGACAAGCTGGCACTAAGATCAGCCAGGGCTGAATACTCCTGTGCAATCCAGAAGGCAAAATGTGGGCATGTACAAAAGATTCATAGTCAGCTGTGCAACAATGATGACATGAGGCATATGTGGCAAGGGATCAAAACTATAACAGGTCACCAGACAACTTGGTGAGTCAAAGGTAATGATGCCTCCCTTCCGGACAGACTGAACACCTTCTATGCAAGGTTCGACGAGAGCAGGCTGACATCAAAGAAAGCTCCATCTCCCTCTGATGAACGGGCCTCTTGCAAAGGTGAACCCACAAGGCAGCGGGACCAGACAACATACCCAGCTGGGTACTGAAGAACTGTGCAGACCAACTGACAGAGGTCCTCATTGTCATCTTCAACATATCGCTGCAGCAGTCCATTGTCCCTGTGGGTTTCAAGACAGACACCATTATCCCAGTACCAAAGAGAACGAAAGTACCAGGCTTCAAAGACTACTATCTTGTGGCACTGACCTTCAGTATTATGAAATGCTTTGACCATATGGCGAAGGACCCCATTTAAGCACCCCTCCCAGAGGTACTGGACCCATTTCAATTCACCAACAGAGATAATGGTTCCACAGATGATGTTATAGCCTTGTCCCTCCACTCCATCCTGACCCACCTGGAGAATGATGCCTCATACACCACACTCATACATCATTGACTTTAATATGATCATTCCCCAGAGGCAGGTGGTGAAGCTGTCCTCACAGGGATTCAACACTCCTCTCTGTAACTGGATGCAGGACTTTATAAAGGAAAGACCAGTCTGTCCAGGTTTGAAGCAGAACGTTGATCACCGTCACACTGAGTACTGCCACACCTCAGGGCTATGTGCTCAGCCCACTCCAGTTTACACTGTTACTCACGACTGCAATACTAGATCCAGCTCCAAGTTTGCAGATGACACAACAGTAGTCGGCCTCATCAGCCACAATGATGAGTCGCACTACAGAGAAGAGGTGGAATTTCTTGTGAAATGGTGAGAGACTAACAACCTGAGTCTCAACATGAACAAGACGAAGGAGATGATTGTGGAATTCAGGAGGGCCAGGGTTCATTACACATTAACAACTCAGTAGTGGAGAGAATGGAGAGCACCATGCTCATGAAGACTACTTAAGTAGTGATCTATCCTGGACACAAAACATCTCCTCACTTGTCAGGAAGGTGCAACAGCAACTGCACTTCCTGAGAAGACTGAAGTTGGCAAGGTTACCAGCCGACAGAAGCTCTATTGAGAGTGTCCTGGCTGACTGCTTCAGAATGTGGCATAGTTACTGTTGAACATTGAATTGCAGGCCAATCCACGGGACCAAGAGTGGCAGAGCAAATCACTAGGGTCTATTCTCTCTGTATTGCAGTTAGTTTGTTTACATTCGATTATCTGTTTACAATTCTTAATTTGTTTACATGTGTACACTGTGTACAGTTTTTTTCACTACCAATAAGTGGTAATTTTGCCACTCCTGCAGAAAAAAGAATCTCAGAGTTGTATGTGCTGTCACGTACGTACTCCGATAATAAAATCTGAAATCTATTACCCTGCACACAGCATCTTTCAGCTATTCCCATCAGGAAAGAGATGCAGGAGTATCAGAGCCAACACCACCATGCTGAGAAACAGCTTCTTCCCACTGTTAGTGAGAATGCTAAATGACCAAATGAACTGCTCACACAAACCCTCCAGGACTCAATTATTTATTTAATAATAATATCTATTTTAATATATGTATATAATGACTGTGTATATGTATAATGGAGCTCTGCGCAGAACAGCGGCTTGTCATTACAAACACCCTTTTTCAGCAGAGGGACAGCCTGAAGGCTACCTGGATGCATTCCCGATCCAAACACTGGCACCTCCTGGACTACATTCTGGTGAGAGAAAGAGACAAACGAGATGTGCTCCACACCAGGGTCATGCCCAGCGCGGAATGTCACACTGACCACCGGCTGGTTCGCTGCAAGCTCAACCTTCACTTCAAGCCAAACCCCAGGAACAGTAGAGCCCCTAGAAAGAGGTTCAATGTTGGAAACCTGCAGTCAGATGAAGTGAGAGGAAACTTCCAGGCAAACCTCAAAGCAAAGCTCGACGATGCAATCTGCCTCACAGACTCGTCCCCTGAAACCCTCTGGGATCAGATGAAGACTACCATACTGCAATCCACTGAAGAGATACTGGGCTTCTCCTCCAGGAAAAACAAGGACTGGTTCGACGATAACAGCCAGGAAATCCAGGAGCTGCTGGCAAAGAAGCAAGCTGCCCACCAGGCTCACCTTACAAAGCCGTCCTGTCCAAAGAAGAAACAAGTCTTCCGTCGCGCATGCAGCCATCTTCAGCGCAAACTCCGGGAGATCCAAAATGAGTGGTGGACTAGCCTTGCCAAGCGAACCCAACTCAGCACGGACATTGGCGACTTCAGGGGTTTCTACGAGGCTCTAAAGGCTGTGTACGGCCCCTCACCCCAAGTCCAAAGCCCGCTGCGCAGCTCAGACAGCAAAGTCCTCCTCAGCGACAAGATCTCCATCCTCAACCGATGTATAATGTGTGATATGTCTGTATGTGTTTGCAGGGTGTTGCACTGAGGACAGGTGAACACTGTTTTGTTGGGTTTTTGTATAATCGGATGATAAATGAACTTGAACTTGATGTTCTGTATGAATTAGACTGAACCCAGTCAGACACCCAACCTTAGCTCCAACTCACAGGCTGTGATGGTGCTACGAACAGACAACCATTTTTTAATTGCATTTTGAAGCCACTTGGTGTAGGTTTGACCTCTTTGCTCTGTTTTCGTTTATACAATCCAATTCTGTTAAGGTTTCCAAAGTAAGGATTAAGTCTCACTTTAGACTAACACTCTGGTAGACAGCTCAGCATGAACACAATGATAGCTGAATGCATTTAATTAAAGATGAAAGGCCAACAGTATATGTGATAATGAATGTCCTCTCTATTGCCACAAAGGAAACCTGGAGATTTCTCATGGCACCCATCACTATGGTAATGAGATTCTGTAAATGTTGGCAGTAGAAGAATACAAATCATTAAAGTAATTTCTCTGGTAAGAGCAAATTGATTGCTAAAACTGGACATGGTGTGCCTGTCCTCGTGAAGTGCCTCACGGGATGTTGGATGGAACAGAGAATTCAATTATAAGTGATAATTCACAGTGAAGATATTTTTTCCCTCTCTGCCTCTCTCAAAAGAAGTTACACTGAAGACCAGCCATTATTTTTCAAAATAAAGACAAGATCTATCTTCTATAAGTGGCACGGTTAATGGAGTTGTTAGTTCAATGCCATTACCTAGATTAAATCTGGCACTGTCTGTAAGGAGTTTGTAGGTTCTCACATGTCTGCATGGGTTTCCTCCAGGTGTTCCGGTTTCCTCCCACCCTCCAAAATGTAGGGGGTTGTAGAACGGCATGGGGTCATGGGCCAGAAGGGCCTTTCACTGAGCTGTATGTCTGAATTCTCAACATTCATTGGAGCGACTTCATCCCTAACATCGAAGTACTCGAGATGGCAGAGGCCGACAGCATCGAAACCACGCTGTTGAAGATCCAACTGTGCTGGGTAGGTCACGTCTCCAGAATGGAGGACCATCGCCTTCCCAAGATCGTGTTCTATGGCGAGCTCTCCGCTGGCCATCGTGTCAGAGGTGCACCAAAGAAGAGGTACAAGGATTGCCTAAAGAAATCTCTTGGTGCCTGCCACATTGACCACCGCCAGTGGGCTGATATCGCCTCAAACCGTGCATCTTGGCGCCTCACAGTTCGGCGGGCAGCAACCTCCTTTGAAGAAGACCGCAGAGCCCACCTCACTGACAAAAGACAAAGGAGGAAAACCCAACACCCAACCCCAACCAACCAATTTTCCCTTGCAACCGCTGCAACTGTGTCTGCCTATCCCGCGTCGGACTTGTCAGCCACAAACGAGCCTGCAGCTGACGTGGACTTTTACCCCTCCATAAATCTTCGTCTGCGAAGCCAAGCCAAAGAGAAGAAGATGTCTGAATTAAATTAAAATAAATAAGAATTTATATTTTCTAATTTATTTCATATTTTCCAGGAGGATCAATTTCTTCCAACTAGTTTCAAAACATCTCTCTCTCTCTTAATTTATGGTTCTCTGAAATCACATGACCTGATATCACTACTGTTTGTTTCATTTCTGTCCAAAACACACTTGTCACTTCACATCCACAAACTTCTGACGTCATCTCTGTTTCAATGGTAGTTGGAATAATGCTGATTGTACACAAATTGCTTTTAGGAACCACACATAGTACTTGTGTTTTCAATAAAGAAACTACGTCAGCTTTATGACTTTGTTTTTCCAGATGCATCGACTCCGAAAAAGAACTCTCTCTCTCTCTGTGCAATAGTGTGTGTGTGGGCTGTGTGTGTGTGTGTGTGTGTGTGTGTGTGTGTGAGTGTGTGTGTGTGTGTGTGCGTGTGTGTGTGTGTGTGTGTGTGTATGTGGGCTGTGTGTGTGTGCGTGTGTGTGTATGTGTGTGTGTGTGTATGTGGGCTGTGTGTGTGTGTGTGAGTGTGTGTGTGTGCGCGCGCGCGTGTGTGTGCGTGTGTGTGTGCGCGTGCGTGTGTGTGTGTGTGAGTGTGTGTGTGCGTGCGTGTGTGTGCGTGTGCGTGTGTGTGTGTGCGTGTGTGTGTGTATGTGGGCTGTGTGTGTGTGTGTGAGTGTGTGTGTGTGTGCGTGTGTGTGCGTGCGTGCGTGTGTGTGTGTGTATGTGGGCTGTGTGTGAGTGTGTGTGTGTGTGTGTGTGAGTGTGTGTGAGTGTGTATGTGTGTGTGTGCGTGCGTGCGTGCGTGTTTGTGTGCGCGCGTGCGTGTGAGTGTGTGTGTGTGCATGCGTGTGTGTGTGTGTGAGAGTGTGTGTGTGTGTGTGAGTGTGTGTGTGCGCGAGCATGCGTGCGTGCGTGTGTGTGTGTGTGTGTGAGTGTGTGTGTGTGCGTGCGTGCGTGTGTGTGTGCGCGCGCGTGCGTGTGAGTGTATGTGTGTGCGTGTGTGTGTGTGAGAGTGTGTGTGTGTGTGAGTGCGCGTGCGTGCGTGCGTGTGTGCGTGCGTGTGTGCGTGCGTGTGTGAGTGTGTGTGTGTGTGTGTGAGTGTGTGTGTGAGTGTGTGTGTGTGAGTGTGTGTGTGTGAGTGTGTGTGTGTGTGAGTGTGTGTGTCTGAGTGTGTGTGTGTGTGTGTGTGAGAAAGTGTGTGTGTGTGAGTGTGTGTGTGTGTGCGTGCGTGTGTGTGTGTATGTGGGCTGTGTGTGTGTGTGTGTGTGTGTGTATGTGAGCTGTGTGTGTGTGTGAATGTGTGTGTGTGTGAGTGTGTGTGTGAGTGTGTGTGTGTGAGCGTGTGTGTGTGAGTGTGTGTGTGAGCGTGTGTGTGTGTGTGCGTGTGTGTGTGTGCGTGCGTGTGTGCGTGCGTGTGTGTGTGAGTGCGTGTGTGTGTGCGCGCATGCGTGTGTGTGTGCATGCGTGCAAGCGTGAGTGTGAGTGTGTGTGTGTGAGTGTGTGTGTGTGTGAGTGTGTGTGTGTGAGTGTGTGTGTGTGAGTGTGTGTGTGTGTGAGAGTGTGTGTGCGAGTGTGTGTGTGTGAGTGTGTGTGTGAGTGAGTGTGTGTGAGTGTGTGTGTGTGAGTGTGTGTGTGTGTGTGTGTGTGCGCGCGCGTGCGTGTGTGTGTGTGCGTGCGTGTGAGTGTGTGTGTGTGTGAGTGTGTGTGTGTGAGAGAGTGTGTGTGAGTGTGTGTGTGTATGTGTGTGTGTATGTGTGTGCGTGTGTGTGTGCGTGTGTGTGTGCGTATGTGTGTGTGTGTGTGTGTGCATGTGTGTGTGTGTGTATGTGGGCTCTGTGTGTGTGTGTGCGTGTGTGTGTGTGTGTATGTGGGCTGTGTGTGTGCGTGTGTGTGTGTGTGTATGTGGGCTCTGTGTGTGTGTGAGTGTGTGTGTGTGTGAGTGTGTGTGTGTGCGTACGTGCATGTGTGCGCGCGTGCGTGCGTGCGGTGTGTGTGTGAGTGTGTGTGTGTGAGTGTGTGTGAGTGTGTGTGTGTGTGAGTGTGTGTGTGTGAGTGTGAGTGTGTGTGTGTGAGTGTGTGTGTGTGAGTGTGTGTGTGTGAGTGTGTGTGTGAGTGTGTGTGTGTGAGTGTGTGTGTGAGTGAGTGTGTGTGAGTGTGTGTGTGAGTGTGAGTGTGTGAGTGTGAGAGTGTGTGTGAGTGTGAGTGTGTGTGTGAGTGTGCGTGTGAGTGTGTGTGTGTGAGTGTGTGAGTGTAAGTGTGTGTGTGAGTGTGTGTGTGAGTGTGTGTGTGTGAGTGTGTGTTTGTGAGTGTGAGTGTGTGAGTGTGTGTGTGAGTGTGTGGGTGTGTGTGTGAGAGTGTGTGTGAGTGTGAGTGTGTGTGTGTGAGTGTGAGTGTGTGTGTGAGTGTGTGTGTGTGAGTGTGTGTGTGCGTGCGTGCGTGCGTGCGTGTGAGAGAGTGTGTGTGTGTGTGAGTGTGTGTGTGAGTGTGTGTGTGAGAGTGTGTGTGTGAGTGTGTGTGTGTGAGTGTGTGTGTGAGTGTGTGCGTGAGTGTGTGTGAGTTTGTGTGTGAGTGTGTGTGTGAGTGTGAGTGAGTGAGTGTGTGTGTTTGAGTTTGTGTGTGAGTATGAGTTTGTGTGTGTGAGTGTGTGTGAGTGTGTGTGTGAGAGTGTGTGTGTGAGTGTGTGTGTGTAAGTGTGAGTGTGTGTGTGAGTGTGTGTGTGTGAGAGTGTGTGTGTGCGTGCGTGCGTGCGTGCGTGTGAGAGTGTGTGTGTGTGAGTGTGTGTGTGTGAGTGTGTGTGTGAGAGTGTGTGTGTGAGAGTGTGTGTGTGAGTGTGTGTGTGAGTGTGTGTGTGAGTGTGTGCGTGAGTGTGTGTGAGTTTGTGTGTGAGTGTGTGTGTGAGTGTGAGTGAGTGAGTGTGTGTGTTTGAGTTTGTGT
>NC_091469.1:411260127-411367627 GCF_036971445.1 Narcine bancroftii
CATGCCCTCTACCTCTTCATAAAAGGCATGCTGATACATTTCATCCCCATCCCTATCGTAAAAGAGGGTCATATGGGGAGGGTCCGAGGGAGGGGTATACGGGTGTAACGTCTGGATCCATGGCTTCCATTGATTATAAAGTTTTAGCAGCCCCCCCTTCTGAGGGTCCTCTGGTTGCAACAACCCCCAGTAAATGTCAGCCCATTGTCCCTCAGACGCGGATCCTCCAGCTGCCGCCAACAACATCTGAGAACTGGAATGCAGTGTAGTTAATGAACAGTTCATAGAATATCCATTTGGAAAGGTGACCTCTATTCCGCTGGGTCCACAAAGGATCGATGCTCCGCACTTGACCAACAGGTCTCTGCCCAAGAGATTGGTAGGGCACCTGGCTGACAAAATATATTGATGTGTAAAAGTCTGTCCCGCCACAGAAGTGACTAGTGGTGTAGAAAACGGCAGATTTTCTGGTGTACCCGAGAACCCTATCAGCTGGACGCTAGAGGATGATGTTTTATCTTGAAATTCAGTGCCAGTGAGTGTTGAAAATCTGGCTCCCGTATCCACTAAAAAGGATACTTCCATGTCCATAACTTTAATCTGCAGGAAAGGGTCTGCCAACCTAGCCTGCTCGTGGGTGCTCGGGCTCCGTCACTGTGGGCAATATTGCTCCTCCTCTGTCAGCAAAGGGAATTGTCTCTTTGGAGCTAAAGCCGCATGGGGTGCCTGATGTACCGGGGGTGGCACTGACGATCTCTGGGGCTGGACCCAATGCTCATTTTGTGGTGGTCCATATCCCCTTCCCCCAGTGTCCCGAGGATCCCAAGCCAGGGGGCAGTCTCTCTTCCAGTGTCCTGGCTGACCGCATACAAAACATACGGCTGGTTGCATTCGTGGTGTTGGAATCTAGGGGTTAAAACAGTATGAAATAAATGATTAATCAATAAGTTTATTTGGACTGCATGAGTCAGGGAAAGAGGAATGTGGCTAAGTGGCTGTCACAGCATGGAGCAAAGTTGGCTGAACAAAATTGGCTGCTCCCAAGATACAGGGAGAGGATATGCATAAAACGATTTAGGAGGAATGCTCAACTGAAGGAGGTGGGAAGTAGCACAGGAGACACAGGCCAGATCAGAACAAAGAATGGCCCGCAAGAAACAAAGGGAATGGAAAACCAGTCTAGGAGGAAGATTAAGGCAGGAGGAGGTGTTAAAGAGAACAGCAGAAATTGGCCAGACAAGAACAGAATGGTGATTAGAAATATCTGGGGATGAATTAATTTCTGATCAACACAACAGGATAGTCTGGCCTGGAGGATTAAGATGGGAGTGCTACACCCCAGATATCTGCAAAACAGGAGATGACTTGTGATAACCCTTATGCAAAAAGATCTAGCAAAGGAAGACAACTTTTGTTCTGTATGATAATGAAATCTAGCAAAGGAAGCCAACTTTTGTTCTGTATGATAAGGTTGACCTATATAAACTGAATCAACTGGACAATAGGAGTCAGTCTTGGGGAGTAGCTCACTGTGCAGGTGACCTATGAACTAATGAGTGACCCAGAGCTCTGTTAAGTTTTATTCTTGTGCTGTGTAATAAATTGACTGTTGAACCGAATACCTTCTCCTATCACTTCATTCAAAGAACACGCTGGACTCAGACCACACATAGACTAAATTAAGAGTAAGGTAAAGCCAGAGTCCGACAGTGGAGCACCCCGACCTCTCCCTCTTACTCGGAATCCCCCCATTGGACCTCCCATTCTGGCCACAAAGGTGGGACCCGGTGCCCAATATGGGGCCGGGTGCCAACTCATATTATTCCCTTGTGGTGGCTGCGTTGGCTGCTGAATCATCTGGTTCGCACCCTTTGAGGAAATCTTTTTTGCCTCGTTTGCCTTTTTCCTAGCCTCTTCCAATTGAAGTTTAAGGAGTTGCACTTGTGCCGACTCCGTAGTTTGTTTGTCCTCCTTTTGCTTAGCCCTGTAACGCTTCATGTGATGGGTCAAATGTTTTTCCCATTGCTCACTCGAGCAGCCAGGAATATCAGGGTTATTCTCTAATGCCTCCCTAACTACAGCTGGCATTCCACTCGTTACTGCAGCCCTAAAGAGTGTAGTCTGCAAGGGATCTGTGGCTGGGTGTACTCCTGCTTTGTCTGTCCAACTCTCCTTACACTGACTCAAAAAGGTCGAGATCTCCTCATCCTCCTTTATGGAAAAGGTCAGGGACTGCATGACACCGGGGGGAACGGGGAACTTATCTCTCATTGCCCCTCCTACTGCCGTAGCATGGTTGGCAAATGGCTCGGCATCGAGGCACCTAGTGATTCCTGCGATCATTTCTACCTGCTGTATCTCCCACAGCCCAAGCTGTTTACCCAATAATGCTCTCCAATCCCCTATGGCTATCTTATGTCCCATCGTATATTGGCAGAACTTTCCCATCCACGCTCCACCTCCCTCAGTCGGAGGTGGCATTTTATCCAAAATACAATTCATGTCAGTGAATGAGAAGGGTTGATACCTCTCCCCAATTTGCGGACCCTTATAAATTAGCGGCATCTGTCTATACCTTTCTGGAAGCCGTACTTCCTCCCTGTCCCGCAACGCATATCCCAAAGGGGAACGAGGGTAATCCTGACTCTGTCTTCTATGTGTGATCATGCTTCCCCTGATCGTGACTGGCTGTTCCTCCTCTTCATTCTCAACACTCACACTAGCTAGATCAGTATCCTCGTTCTGCTCTCTCTCCCGTTCCCATCTGACACTCGCTGGGTCATTTCCCTTCCTATTCTCCTCTTGTCCCAGCTCTCTCTCATCTGTACTTCCCAAGCCCCTACTATTTATCCTTACTGCACATCTATCGTTCTGTACTTCGTGCACCCACTCTTTTGTTTCCTCCACTCTCTCCTGTGCAACTCTCTTCAGTCTCTCCTTCGCCTCATGTAGTTCTGGACCTGTTAACTCAGTGACATTCACTATTCCCTCACTTATCTGCATCGCTGGCATTTGGGGAATAGGATAAGGTGGTGGCAATGTCTCCGGTAACTCTGGATATAACGGGGCTGACGGCTTCACCTCCCCCGTATTCTCCTTAGTGTTATGGGATCCCTGTTTAATATCATGTTGAAGGTTCGCTTCCACAGCCATGCAAGCCAATGTCATAATGTGTAAATCTGCCCTTCTCTGTTCCTTCACTTCTCTGTTGTTTAAACCTTCTTCTATTCCATATAGATCCTTGTCCTTTTGCCTCATGTTCCTGTATCTCCTTGGCTGCTTCCCTCTCTGCTTCTCCTAAGTACAGTACCAGCCGGATTTTTTCAAACCCTCGTGGAACCTTTCCCTGATTCTGCAGCTCTCTCCAAATCTGTTCGTACCGTGCCATAGCCTGTACCTCCTCTCCCTTCGGTAATCCTCCCAGTAATTGATTCCTTGTTTTCTCCCACTGTCGGTTTACAGATGGGGGAACCCCTCTGTCTCCCACGAGCTCTTGCCCTACATCCCTATTTACTCCTTCCATCTCCGTTCTGATCTTTAACCCTTTAGACTTCGTGATTTTGACACCCTGCAATCTTCTTCGTCCCTTCCCACGTTATTATAAACACCAGCAGCACGCTACACACGATCCTTAAACAAATCCTTATTATAAAATATTATGATACACTAGACGATTCCTAAACAGATACTTAACCACTATAGAAGCAAATAACTATAAAACAATACACCTTATATAGATACTGATTATACACTACTATGGTATACGATCCTTAATCAAATACTTATTACACACTATAAAAACAAATAACCATCACAATGCACCTTATACAGATACTTATACACTACTATGGTACACGATCCTTAATCAAATACTTATTACACACTATAGAAGCAAATAACCATCACCATACACCTTATTCTAATTGGCCAAGTGTCTAAAGCTATCTCTCGAGATCGCTACGAGGGGACTCCAACCCCGTTCTACTAGGAGGACTCCAACCCCCTTTCTACTAGGAGGACTCCAACCCCCTTTTTACTACAGGGGACTCCAACCCCGTTCTACTAGGAGGACTCCAACCCCCTTCTATTACAGGGGACTCCAACCCCGTTCTACTAGGAGGACTCCAACCCCCTTCTACTACAGGGGACTCCAACCCCGTTCTACTAGGGGGACTCTAACCCCCTTTTGTTTTATTCTTTGGCTTTAACGAGGGCTTTTGCAGAGTAGTGACAACACACAATTTATCTTTGCCAATAGCAGAACTTCGTTAAAACAGGCGTCTGCTTACCTCCCTTTGTAGGATGGTCACTTGTTGTTATCACCACACCACAATCGACCGGTGTTTCGTATCTTTTTCTTCTGTCACTTCTCCATCTTCATCACGTCGGGGTCACCAAATTGTCGGACTCTGGCTTTACCTTACTCTTAATTTAGTCTATGTGTGGTCTGAGTCCAGCGTGTTCTTTGAATGAAGTGATAGGAGAAGGTATTCGGTTCAACAGTCAGTTTATTACACAGCACAAGAATAAAGCTTAACAGAGCTCTGGGTCAGTCGTTAGTTCATAGGTCACCTGCACAGTGAGCTATTCCCCAAGACTGACCCCTATTGTCCAGTTGGCTCAGTTTATATAGGTCAACCTTATCATACAGAACAAAAGTTGGCTTCCTTTGCTAGATTTCATTATCATACAGAACAAAAGTTGTCTTCCTTTGCTAGATCTTTTTGCATAAGGGTTATCACAAGTCATCTCCTGTTTTGCAGATATCTGGGGTGTAGCACTCCCATCTTAATCCTCCAGGCCAGACTAAGCTGTTGTGTTGATCAGAAATTAATTCATCCCCAGATATTTCTAATCACCATTCTGTTCTTGTCTGGCCAATTTCTGCTGTTCTCTTTAACACCTCCTCCTGCCTTAATCTTCCTCCTAGACTGGTTTTCCATTCCCTTTGTTTCTTGCAGGCCATTCTTTGTTCTGATCTGGCCTGTGTCTCCTGTGCTACTCACCACCTCATTTAGTTTGAGCATTCCTCCTAAATCGTTTTATGCATTTCCTCTCCCTGTATTTTGGAGAGACAATTTTGTTCAGTCAACTTTGCTCCATGCTGTGATTGCCACTTAATCACATTCCTTTTTCCCTGAACCATGCAGTAAATATACACTTATTAATTAATCATTTATTTCATACTGTTTTAACCCCTAGATTCCAACAAGTTCCTAAGGAGGCTGAGGAGGCAAGGCCTCAGTCCCCATCTTGACCACATTTTACAGGAACACAACTGAAAGTGTCCTGTCTGGCTGCATTACTGTGTGGTCTGGTAGTTGCAAAGCATTGGACCGGAAGTCTATACAGAAGATCATTAAAACAGCCAAGAAAATTACTGGGTTTCCTTTTTCTCTCTAGATGACATTTAGACATTCAGACCACAGCATGTTAACCAGCTCTTTCGGCCCATGAGCCCTTGCTGCCCAATTACACCCAATTAACCTACAAACCCCAATACGTTGTTGGAGGGTGGGAGGAAACTGGAGCAGTTGGAGGAAACCCAGGCAAACATGGGAAGAATGTAAAAACTCCTTACAGACAGCACGGGATTTGAACCCCCGCCCTGGTTGCTGGCACTGTAATAGCATTGAACTAACTAACCATGCCGCCCTACTGTGAGCGTTCTCTAAATAGGGCTCAAGGAATTATAGAAGACCCTTTCCATCCAGCGCATAGTGTCTTTAACCCACTACCATCAAGAAGAAGGTACAGGAGCATCAAACTCAGGACTGCTAGGCTGGGGAATAGCTTCTTCCCGCAGGCTGTGAGCATTTATGAGCCAGGGCCAACGCATCCTTCAATAAGCATGCCGGTTCGGGGGGGTGGGGGGGGTTGGGGTGGGGGCGGGAGGGTTTGCACTGGCTGAAAAGGAGGTTCGCTAGTGTACATTGGCAGTTGGTGATCTGAGAGGGTGAGTTAAGCATTGTTCATTAAGGCATCACAATTTACCTCATTCTAACCAATATGCAGCCACCCACATCTTTAACCATACATTTCTTCATATGCCTGTTGGGAAACTCTCAAGCTTAAAGAGAGAGTCAAGAGAGATTTGATTGTCATTGGGCCATACACGTGTATACTCTCTGTATACTTTACTCCAATTACAGGTAGAGGGCACCGATCAAACTCCCCACTACTGAGATTGAGGAGAGGCTATGTCCTTATCAATCTCGGTAACTGTAGTATTACCGGTGACCACTTGATGTTGAAAAAATCAGTCCTTAGTTGGGGTTTGGCTGTTATGCTTTTCATCAAATATACACTTTTCCCCTCCATTGTTGGAGAGTTGGTGGTTTTACATTTCTCTATAACATAATCATCTTATTTTCAATTAGCAGGCAACATCCCCAAATCAACACACCTGGTTTTTAGTATTTATATCCTCTGGAGTCACTCCCAATATAAAATATGCTGGCTCCAAAGGTAGGTCTACACCCATGATTTGCTTGATTTATGCTAAATGTCTCTCCAGTGTTGATATTGTTTGGGACAGTCCCAAAAAAATTTGGGTATGATCGTTAATCTTCCCACATTTTCTCCAGCACAATTCTGAGGTGCTGCTGTATCTCGCCAACACAAGAGGAGTCTTAAATACTCTCATTTAAATTTTCCATTCAAACTCCCTTTGGTAGGGTTGTTTGCTAACTTGTGTCCACCAAGGCAGGTCTTTTCCCACATATCATCTGTGAAAAAATATTCATTTCTAATTCCCATTTCTGTTTTGTTTCTGTTATGTTATCTTGAAGCCATCTGTATAAATAAGCTGTCAGGTTCTTTTTTAATCACTCTGAGAAAAATGATTGAATGTGATTAAACCCGCACCATTCTGTGAAAAGTGATGGAATGTAAAGTATGTAGATTAGAGCTTGAGAGTAGACAGTACTAGCTAGTGGGCCCCTTCTTATCTTGAGCCCCAAGGATGCAAGGATCTGGTTCAGGCTGGTACAGTGACCTAGGTAGTCTAGAGTTAGTATTGCGCTTGCTTAATAGAGACATGAATATTAACTTAGACGCCCCTAAGGAGGGAATGAACTAATTAACATAACATGCGATGTATGAAGAGGGAGGAACTGAGTGATACCTGGATTGATGGAAGGGAGAAGGAGAATGTTGTAATGTATTTGGATTCTGATTGGAAGTAGGTAAATGAAGGCGGGACTGTACAAAGGAGTGATGATTCTGAACCTCCGGTGTTTCTCCAGACCAGGGACACCCGACTCTGCAGACTCGAAATAAAGCTGAACCTGTTCTCCAAGACTTTGTCTCCAGAGTAGTGATAGTGAACACTTTATATTTCACAAGCTTGGGGTCTCATCCGGGATCCTCAACTCCCACTGTTTGGCGACTGGCTATCGAAGAATGAGAAGGTGCACCCCACTGATTTCGGTGGTCTCGGATTTCCTTGGTTGCCGTCAGCGGTTTGAGCGAGTGATATCTGGACAGGAGACTATGGAGAACAGGACCTAGGGAAGCTCCGGTAGAGGGAGTGGAACAGAAAAAGGGACTCCGGTAGGAGGAGTGGTTCGGTCAGGGCAACTCTTGTGCACGAGACCCGGGTAAGAAAAATTGACTATTAAGTACTACTCGGGCGACTGGGATTCTGTCAGGAGTGAGGGATCTGACAGGGATATGGGTAATAAGAGAACCCGAGAGAAGAAGGAACTCCAGAGTGGGGGGTCCTGGGATTGACATTCTGCCCGATAGTCTGTTGGGGTGGATGTTAGGAAACTGGGGTCAGGGAAGGACCCAGGGAAAGACAAAGGAAACTATGATAAAGTTTTGTTATTACAAATGGCCTCAGACTCTGATTCTGGGGTCTTTGGTTTGGTGGCCCCAACTGGGGTCAGATGAAGATTGGATATGTCAGAAATTAAATTTATTTGTAAATGAAAGAAGCCCTCCAGACCCGGAGGAGTCAGATTATGCAGCATGTTGGATCTGGGTGACCAAATTGTTTAAGGTTGCTGTGAAAAAAATGAGGAGGAAGACATACCTCCCTGGGATCCTTTGAAGCACCTGCCCCCATCTTATGACAATCAGAGGGGAGGGGAGAATCAACAGGATGCTGGTGATATCCCTCCCGAGGAACACCAACAGGTGAGAGAGGCCGTTGGGAGGGGGGGGGGGGTACTTGGGATCATGAATTCATTAAAGAGCTCATTGGAAAGTGGCGTTGCCAAAATAACTGGCAGAAGGGGGGACAATAAACCTATGGATGTCCTCCAGAAAGAATGTGCACATAGAAAGGAGCAGGACAGAAAAAATCAGGAAAGGAAAAAAGCAAAGGGAAGACAGGAGAAGCCTCCTGCACAGGAGGATAAACAATGACTACGTAGTCAAATGGAAGTCCTAGGGCTGATGGAGGAGGTAGAGACAAGTGACCCCGAGTACTCCTCGGGGACTCCCTAAGTACCACCACTAGCATATCATCTGCCTGTATCTAGACCCCTAGCCAACAATACCCAAAGTATTTTCAGATACTGTTAGTACTCGAACCCAGAGCCGTGATAAATCATCCGGCCACTGTAACAAAGAAGTTAAGATTTAAAGTCTGTGGAAAATTCTAGAAGCTTTTGTTAAAACACGTTTGTCTGCATTTGCACAGTTTAAAAACTAAGTCGTTCTCAGTGAGGACAGAGAAAACTCAGCATAAAAACATAAAATACCAGCCAGGTAAATTGGCGGGAAGCCCAGAAGAAGAGATAACTCAACCAGTTTGTGCAGAATACGACAGAGCAGAGAACGAAGACAGCCAGGAATACTCTTAAAGGGGCCACACGAGATACCAATTTGTTTGCAATTTGTTGAGCACATACCCATAATAAAGATGTGATTTCTTAACTTAATGAGACAGCAGATAAAAGGTTATCAAGATTGGGACCCCAAAGATTTAGTTCAACATGAGTCCTCCTCAACGATCCTTATACCTTCTATCCAGGAAATTAGACTCCACCAGAGGGATGCCTCTGATAGAGAAATTGAGCGATGGAAATGCTCTGGTCGTTATTATGTTGATGTACTTGAGTTTTGGGTGACCCCAGGAGGCAGAGTGTTAATATTGTGGGAAAGTAGGACATTTCAAACTGGAATGTCCTGAATTAAAGAGGGAAAGGGATGCGATCCCTCTGATGACTTTTGGGGAGGATTAGAGGTATCAGGGGTTTCTTCCAGGTGGGACCCACTAAAGAGGATGCTGTTTTTCTGGTGGATACAGAGGCCACTTCTCTTCTTCTTTGGCTTGGCTTCGCGGACGAAGATTTATGGAGGGGGTAAAAAGTCCACGTCAGCTGCAGGCTCGTTTGTGGCTGACAAGTCCGATGCGGGACAGGCAGGCATGGTTGCAGCGGTTGCAGGGGAAAATTGGTTGGTTGGGGTTGGGTGTTGGGTTTTTCCTCCTTTGCCTTTTGTCAGTGAGGTGGGCTCTGCGGTCTTCTTCAAAGGAGGTTGCTGCCCGCCAAACTGTGAGGCGCCAAGATGCACGGTTTGAGGCGTTATCAGCCCACTGGCGGTGGTCAATGTGGCAGGCACCAAGAGATTTCTTTAGGCAGTCCTTGTACCTTTTCTTTGGTGCACCTCTGTCACGGTGGCCAGTGGAGAGCTCGCCATATAACATGATCTTGGGAAGGCGATGGTCCTCCATTCTGGAGACGTGACCCATCCAGCGCAGCTGGATCTTCAGCAGCGTGGACTCGATGCTGTCGACCTCTGCCATCTCGAGTACTTCGACGTTAGGGATGAAAGCGCTCCAATGGATGTTGAGGATGGAGCGGAGACAACGCTGGTGGAAGCGTTCTAGGAGCCGTAGGTGGTGCCGGTAGAGGACCCATGATTCGGAGCCGAACAGGAGTGTGGGTATGACAACGGTTCTTTATACGCTTATCTTTGTGAGGTTTTTCAGTTGGTTGTTTTTGCAGACTCTTTTGTGTAGTCTTCCAAAGGCGCTATTTGCCTTGGCAAGTCTGTTGTCTATCTCATTGTCGATCCTTGCATCTGATGAAATGGTGCAGCCGAGATAGGTAAACTGGTTGACCGTTTTGAGTTTTGTGTGCCCGATGGAGATGTGGGGGGGCTGGTAGTCATGGTGGGGAGCTGGCTGATGGAGGACCTCAGTTTTCTTCAGGCTGACTTCCAGGCCAAACATTTTGGCAGTTTCCGCAAAGCAGGACGTCAAGCGCTGAAGAGCTGGCTCTGAATGGGCAACTAAAGCGGCATCGTCTGCAAAGAGTAGTTCACGGACAAGTTTCTCTTGTGTCTTGGTGTGAGCTTGCAGGCGCCTCAGATTGAAGAGACTGCCATCCGTGCGGTACCGTCGCGCATGCAGCCATCTTCAGCGCAAACTCCGGGAGATCCAAAATGAGTGGTGGACTAGCCTCGCCAAATGAACCCAGCTCAGCGCGGACATTGGCGACTTCAGGGGTTTCTACGAGGCTCTAAAGGCTGTGTACGGCCCCTCACCCCAAGTCCAAAGCCCGCTGCGCAGCTCAGACGGCAAAGTCCTTCTCAGCGACAAGATCTCCATCCTCAACCGATGGTCAGAACACTTCCAATCTCTTTTCAGTGCCAGCCGCTCAGTCCAAGATTCCGCCCTGCTCCAGCTCCCTCAACAGCCCCTAAGGCTAGAGCTGGATGAGGTTCTCACCCTGGATGAGACATATAAGGTAATCGAACAACTGAAAAGTGGCAAAGCAGCAGGTATGGATGGAATCCCCCCAGAGGTCTGGAAGGCTGGCGGCAAAACTCTGCATGCCAAACTGCATGAGTTTTTCAAGCTTTGTTGGGACCAAGGAAAACTGCCTCAGGACCTTCGTGATGCCACCATCATCACCCTGTACAAAAACAAAGGCGAGAAATCAGACTGCTCAAACTACAGGGGAATCACGTTGCTCTCCATTGCAGGCAAAATCTTCGCTAGGATTCTACTAAATAGAATAATACCTAGTGTCGTCGAGAATATTCTCCCAGAATCACAGTGCAGCTTTCGCGCAAACAGAGGAACTACTGACATGGTCTTTGCCCTCAGACAGCTCCAAGAAAAGTGCAGAGAACAAAACAAAGGACTCTACATCACCTTTGTTGACCTCACCAAAGCCTTCGACACCTTGAGCAGGAAAGGGCTTAGGCAAATACTAGAGCGCATCGGATGTCCCCCAAAGTTCCTCAACATGATTATCCAACTGCATGAAAACCAACAAGGTCGGGTCAGATACAGCAATGAGCTCTCTGAACCCTTCTCCATTAACAATGGCGTGAAGCAAGGCTGTGTTCTTGCACCAACCCTCTTTTCAATCTTCTTCAGCATGATGCTGAACCAAGCCATGAAAGACCCCAACAATGAAGACGCTGTTTACAGAGGCCACTAGATCATCATTAAATGTTATACCGGAGGGAGTTAGATTCACTTGTCCACAATTAAAGGTATCAGGAGTAGGGGAGAGAGTCATGAAGACTCCTCTGATCAAATGGGTCTGTGTGAAGTATCAAGACAGGGAGGCATTTGAAGACCTGATTCTAGTTACTCAAGCTGGGGTGAATCTGATGGGATGAGATCTGCAAATTAGACTAGACTAGGAGTCAGTATCGCTCCAGTGGAAGGACGTATAATGGTGAATATCCTCTTCCCTCAATGGGAAGAGGATATTCAAGCCACTGGGGACTGTGTCTGGGCCAGAAAGGGAAAGAGGAGAGGACTGCAAATAACCCCACTTAAAATAACCCTAAAGGAGGGGTTCCAGCCAGTACGGGTGAAATAGTATTCTATTTCAGTAGAAGGTCGAAGAGGCCTTCAGCCGGTTATTGAAAATTTGCTGCAAGATGGAATGCTAGAAAGTTGCATGTCACCTTATAGCACCCCTGTCCTCCCTGTATGGAAAACGGATGGGACTTTCCGCTTGGTCCAGGATCTACGAGAATTAAATAAGATAGTTCAGACACGACATCTAGTAGTCCCAAACCCCTATAACTTATTGAATCGAATTCCCCCGGAAACCGAGTGGTTTAGTGTTGTAGATTTGAAAGATGCTTTTTGGAGTTGCCCCACGGATGAGAATAGTCGGAACTTGTTTGCATTCGAGTGGGAGCAGTATCGATGGACAGTCCTCCCCCAAGGGTTTACAGAATCTCCCAATCTATTTGGACAAGTTTTAGAGCAAGTATTAGAAGAGCCCCCAAGCACTACAGGAACACAGTTAATACAGTATGTAGACGATCTGTTGATTTCAGGAACAAAGGAAAATGAAATTCGTGAATCCACTATTGAGTTGCTAAACTTCTTGGGAGAGAAAGGGTTAAGAATTTCTAAGGACAAACTGCAATTTGTTGAACAGGAAGTAAGGTATTTGGGACACTTGATTAGCCAAGGGAAAAAGAGAATCGGACCTGAACGAATTGCTGGTATCACCGGTCTGTCTATACCTAAAAATCAGAAGGAGATAAGGAAGTTCCTCAGATTAATTGGGTATTGCCGACTGTGGATAGATAAATACACACAGAAAGTCCGATTCTTATATGAAAAACTAGGAAGCGAAAAAGAAAATGTGGAGTGGAAACTAGAGGAACAGCAGGAATTTAATCGCTTGAAGAAAGACTTGATTAATGCTCCAATCCTGGCTTTGCCTGATATTAATCAGCCTTTCCATTTGTTTGTAAATGTGGAAAAAGGGATAGCTTTGGGAGTGCTAGCTCAGAAAAGAGGAGGCCAGAGGCAACCAGTGGCATTCCTCTCAAAAATGTTGGATCCAGTGTCACAAGGGTGGTCGGTATGCATTCAAGTAGTTGCAGCCATGGCAGCATTAGTGGAAGAAAGCCGAAAATTTACCTTTGTAGTGAGTCTGGTTATATTCACTCCCCACACTGTCAGAACCATTTTAACTCAGAAGTCTCACAGATGGTTGACAGACTTGAGAATTTTTAAATATGATGCAATCTTAATGGAAAAAGATGACTTAACGATTTGTACAGATAAAAGTCTGAACCCTTCACAGTTCCTGTACTCGTCAGGAGAAGATAAAGAACCAAAGAACTCAGGACACGACTGTTGCGAGGTGGTCGAGCTGCAAATGAAAAGTCGAGATGACTTAGAAGAGGACCCCCTCTCGGAAGGACAACGGTGGTTCATAGATGGATCGTCAAGTTGTATAGATGGGAAGAGATACAGTGGATATGGTATTGTTGAACCGAAGTGGAAACTTGGCGTCTGCCCAGCAGCTGGTCCGCTCAATCCTCTGAGTTGTATGCCCTAATGAGAGCCCTGGAACTGTTGGAAGGACAGGAAGGTACCATATATACAGATTCGAAATATGCGTTTGGAATGGTACACACATTTGGGAAAATTTGGAAAGAACAAGGGATGATAACAGCAAGAGAAAAAGAACTGGCTCATGAGCAACTAATTGAAAAAACTTTAGAAGCATTAATCAAACCAGAAAGAATTGCCATTCGGACAGCCCCACGACATGACATTAGAATATCCCCTTACGAATGTTATTTGGACTCCCATATTTGGGGTGGGTAGAAGGAATACCTACAGTCGAAAGTAATGATGTTTTTAAGGAACTATTTACTGGCAGTCTCTCGTTCTCTTGCAGATTTAAAAGCTAAGGGTCTGCTGGCGCAGAGCCCTCCTCTGGATTTTTCTATCCACTCTGTGAATGCTGGTGACTGGATCCTGATCAAGTCGTGGAAAGAAGAAAAGCTTCAGCACTGGTGGAACGGACCATATCTAGTACTGTTGACCGAACGAAGGAAAAGGGGTGGATACATGCTTCAAGAATAAAGGGACCAGTGGACCCAGCACCAGCAACACA
Organism: Narcine bancroftii; assembly: GCF_036971445.1. Taxonomy (NCBI): domain Eukaryota; kingdom Metazoa; phylum Chordata; class Chondrichthyes; order Torpediniformes; family Narcinidae; genus Narcine; species Narcine bancroftii. The sequence continues at coordinate 411,273,975 of NC_091469.1, forward strand.
AGGAAGGAAAGAGGAGTAAAAAGGGACAGGAAAAAAACTACAATAATGAAACTTTTACGCTTACTTTTTCAATTTTTACTTATACATATCATAGCTTTGCATGTTGAACCTAAAAATTATTTTATCTCTCTATGTACTAATTATGCTAAGAACCAAAATCAAACAGATTGTTGGGTATGTGCGATAATACCACACCATGGCATCCCCTTAGTAGCAGTCCCTCTCTCCCTACACGAATTATTTGATATATATACTTTGCCCAGCAACAGTGATTCAACCACTGAAGATAAATACAAAGGGTGGTCGATACGACCAAACCCAACAAGGTCAGCAAATACTCATTCTGTAGAGTTGCTTCCTTTTGAGGAACCAACTAGGAGTTTCCATTTGCATGCAGAATTGGACCGTCACACGACTGTGAATCCCGCAGCCTGTAAATGGCACATATTGGGTGTGTGGACGTAAAATTTATTTACGATTACCCAGGGAAAAGGAATGTTGGAATTGGACAAAAGGGTTTAAATTGGCCCGTACACCTAAAGGTTGGAGTGAATGTTGTTACCTGGCCTACTTAATTCCCCATGTCCGTGTTCTTAACCAGCTACCTGTACTAGTCTCATCCCATGGGCAAAGCAAAATCAGGGTGACTGAAGGCGATCGTCTCATGTGGACATTTTTCCCGACATAGGAAGCCACACGAGCTGGGGTTGAGATTCAAGAATTAGCAGCCACCCTCGATGAACTAGTAAATGATATGGATCTGGCGCTTGGGGAAGTCCAATCCCAAGTCCGGCCAATAACTACAGAAATGGCTGCCATGCGACTTACAGTCCTCCAAAAACGCATGACCCTTGATTTTATTTTAGCAGAGAGAGGGGGGACTTGTGCTTTAATTGGCTCTGAATGTTGCACATACATCCCGGATGAATCAGCTAATATCTCGGATTTGGCGGTCCATATTAAAAAGTATGGAGAGAAGATCCGGGAGGCTAGAGACAAATATAAAAAAGGTGTATGGGGTGATTGGACATGGGGAGATTGAAATTTCGGAGGTTGGAGGCCATGGTTATGGTTTAATGATTCTAGTGGGCTTATTTATTGGATTAGCCATCCTACAATGTATTATCACTAGATTAATTTGCTCAGCTACTGGAGCGAAGCAGATGGTATTAAAAAACCCCATGGCAGATGAACGACAAATTCAACTCATGTTACAACAATTTGAGGAAACAAAAGATGAACAATAATGCAGTTTAATCAGAAATACATGGTAAAGAGAAAAAAGGAGGAATTGTGAAAAATGATTGAATGTGATTAAACCCGCACCATTCTGTGAAAAATGATGGAATGCAAAGTATGTAGATTAGAGCTTGAGAGTAGACAGTACTAGCTAGTGGGCCCCTTCTTATTTTGAGCCCTAAGGATGCAAGGATCTGGCTCAGGCTGGTACAGTGACCTAGGTAGTCTAGAGCTAGTATTGCGCTTGCTTCATAAAGACATGAATATTAATTTAGATGCCCCTAAGGAGGGAATGAACTAATTAACATAACATGCGATGTATGAAGAGGGAGGAACTGAGTGATACCTGGATTGATGGAAGGGAGAAGGAGAATGTTGTAATGTATTTGGATTCTGATTGGAAGTAGGTAAATGAAGGCGGGACTGTACAAAGGAGTGATGATTCTGAACCTCCGGTGTTTCTCCAGACCAGGGACACCCGACTCTGCAGACTCGAAATAAAGCTGAACCTGTTCTCCAAGACTTTGTCTCCAGAGTAGTGATTGTGAACACTTTATATTTCACAACTCCCTCCATAGTCATCTTTTCTAGTGTAGATGGTATTTTACATATCTGTCCCAATCTGGATGTGTCTGTAAGTAGAGCTGCACTTGAAGAAATCTAAAAAAATCCATCCCTGACAAATTAAATTCTTTCTGAAGATGTTCATATGATTTCAAAGTTTTCTCACAAAATTGCGGATCCATAAAAGTTAGCCCTTTATCTGCCCATTTTCTAAAGCCATTATCTACTTTTCCATGTAGGAATTTTGGGATAGCTTGTAGTGGCCCTCGCACAGAGATGCGAACTGGCCCACAAAATCCCAATGAATGCGACGTCTGTGCAGACCAGGGGGTGACATTGGTCGTCGTCCCACATGACCTCCGCAAAGCAGGAAGACGGAGAAATTTGGCAAGAACGCCAGCCAACCTGAGGCCGGCATTCCAATGACGTGGGCCCCTAACGTCAGCACCAGGAGCCCATATAAGCAGAGCTGCCGGTACAATAAAACAGTCTTGGATTTCGACTCCTCGTGTGTATGTCTTCCTTCCACACTCGTCGTAGTGCGCAATGCTACATTGGTGACTCCGACAGGTCCAACCAGTAGTTGGACCCAAAGATGATGGATCAAGTGGAGCCAGTGACCATCTACGCAGTCTCCTTCAGGCTCCTGACGAACTGAGTGTCGCAGCCGCACGTGTGGTTCAAGCAGGCCAAGGCCCACAACGTCATGAGCGCCCTTGATCAAGACACAGTGGCAAGGGTCGTAGATTTCCTATGGCAGCCTCCAGAGCAAGGCAAGTATGCGGTCCACAAGAGCTATTAACCTGCACTTTCGGGCATTCTCGGTGTGAGCACGCCACCCAATTGTTGTATATGGATGGACTGGGGGACAAGGCCCTGTCCGCCTAATGAGTGAGATGCTCGCGTTAACCAACCACCACAAGCTTTGCCTGCTCTTCGAGTAGATCTTCCTGGAGAAGATGCCTGAGGACATATGGCTCTTGCTCACAGACAAGGACTCCAGCGACCCTCGGCGGGTCGCTGCCTGGCGGACGAGCTCTGTTGTCCCAGGTAAGCTCCACATGGCGGAAGACAGAGAACTCTGGCAGGAACACCAGCCAACCCGAGGCCGGCGCTCTGATGTTTTGGGGCCCTGATGTCCACACTCATCATAATGTGTATGCTACAAGCTATTATTTTTAATGCTCTGGATATAGAGTTAAACATGTTTTGTTGTTTTCTAATAGACAACCAAGTTTGCATTGTGAATTTAATCCATTCTTTATCTATGTTTAATTTCTTCCAATTTGCTTGGCTGAGGAATGGTAGCCCTTCTAGAGAAATACTGGGGCATGTATATTGTACTATACTCACCCAATCTGTTTCTATATCATTTGTGGGTCCTCAGCTGTGCTGCCCAGTAGTGTATTTAATGTTGGGCAAATTAATGCCCCTTTTTTGTTTTGACAAAAACAAAGTCTTGAGTTTAACTCTATGATTTTTATTTTGCCATACGAATTTTGATATTGTGAAATATAAAGTGTTCACAATCACTACTCTGGAGACAAAGTCTTGGAGAACAAGTTCGATTTTATTTCGGGTCTGCAGAGCCAGGTGTCTCTTAGTCCTAAGGCACACCGGAGGTCCAGAATCATCACTCTTTTGTACAGTCCTGTGCTCAACATCACCACACCTCCTTTTAGTCTTTTCCATTTGGATTTTCAATACCTTCCCACCTTCTCCTTTTCCCTCCCATCCCTGCAGCTACCACACAGTCCATCCCTCATCATACATGTTATGTTAATTAGGCAGTCTCATCATTAAGGGCGTCTAAGTTAATATTCATGTCTTTATTAAGCAAGCGCAATGGTTACTGTGGGGTACCCTAGGTAAACGTGCCAATCCAAACCAGACTCCTTTATCCTTGAGGCTTCTTTTAAGTAAGTGGCCAATTAATTAGTACTGTCTATTCTCAAGCTCTAATCTACATATTTTGCATTCCATCACCTCTCACAGAATAGAGGTACCTTGCAAAGACCACATTTGTGGGAGGTTTATACATGGTCTCGAGGGTGTTCTTCGTTTCCCAGTACCCAGTGCAGCCTTTGAGTGCCCGGAAGGCTTGGGGACCCAGCTTTGATCGGAGTAAGAGGAGCCTCTTTTGATTGGAGTCCAGGATGTCGTCAGTGTGAGCCACGATGGTCGCTTTGACCGTGAGCTTCCAGATCTCAAAGAGCGTGTTTGTGCTTCCAGGTGGTGTGGTTGATTTTGAGGTTCTCAGCACTCAGGAGCTTTTCCATAGCAGCTTTAAAAATTTTTGTCGAATATATTGTGGTCCGCTATCAGACAGAAGCAAACACACAAAACCAAAAGACTCTACAACAGGCTTTATTTGACATAAACTTCCACAGAGCCAGCTGTGAGGACAGCTGCTGTAAACTCTGAGAGTGTCTTCAAGGAGCTGGCTCCTTGGAGGGTGATTGACACTCGACCAGGTGGGGCTTGTTCTATTCAGGTCAGCTGATTGACAACCGGCCAGGTGTTGTCTTGTCCCCATGCTCTTCTGCAGGTACAGAGGTTGCCCCCTGCAGTAGGCCAGTGGTGTACCACCATACAGGTATAATCCCTTGCTTTGAGAGAACCCTCTCTAGTCCCTATCTTAGATATTACATTTCAGTAAAATATAGCAATAAAATACATAACCAGTCTCAGAATATATTGTTAAACATAGCAAAGCAAACTTTCTTTAAAACAACAAACCAAGATATAATACACATTATTTTCCTTGTTTACTCAATAATTTGTTTTCTTTACCATTAGACCCTCGTTTCTGTATTTGTTTCAAACTTGTCTACAGTCCTTCTCCTGTGATGCCAAGGAAAGCATGAAGATCTTCCTCTGACAGAGTTGACGGTCCTCTCTGCCCCCCAGTTCCTCTGCTTGCAACTGACTTGTGATCCTGTAGCAGTTTTCTATTCAGCTTCTCTCTGGGATCCATTCTAATGGGGAACCCTATCTTCTCCAGTGTGGGTGCTGCCAGTGTCTTGAAAGCCTTGACTCCTGAGTCTAGAAAAATCCATATCTCTGCTGGGAATGGAAACTTTGCTTTGATATTTTTCTCCTGCAGTTGTTTAACCACCTGTCGTAGCTCCATGCACTCTCAAGATTTCTGGAGAGTAGTCTTGGTCAAAATACACTCTGTCCCCCTTGTATGTTCTCAGCCACTGTTTCCAAGCACACGGGTGACATGATATTTTTCGTGTAATAGTCTGAAAATCTGACTACGATAGATCATTGTGGGGTTTGCTCCACTCTCAGTTTGTCTGCAAGGGGCCCATATGTTATCTTTCTGTAAATATTTAAGTCTTCTGGCAGTTCTAGCAATTTCTTTAAGAGTTCAGTCACATACCATCTCATGTCAATTATTTCTTTTCTCTCTGCAACTCTGTAAACCCTCAAGTTCTTACATCTCACCCTATTTTCTAGTTCTCAACATTTCTCTGTTAGCTCAGACTCTCTGTGTAGCAGGTACTTGACAACCCTCTCATGTCGCATTCCTCTGTCTTCTGCTGAGTTTACTCTGTTGTCCATTCCCTTCAGTTTCCCCTCCATCTTATCGATTTGAGTAGTTAAATCTTTCTTGTTATCCTTCACTCTCACTAGCCTCTTGTATGGTATCTTCTTTTCTCAGTTTGCAGATCTTGGGGAGAATTAATAATTCTTCCTTACCAAACTCACTGCCTCCATGTGGGGGGAGGGTGGGGTGCCTTCCCCATCTGTCCTCGTTCGCCACTCCTCCTTCATCTGCGCTCATTAACCCTCCGTCGGCTTATCACACTCAATTAATCATTAAAACAAAATATAGCATATGCCTTGATATTTATTTTATAACAAAGGTTTCTCAATGAGCAAGCCAGCTACACAGCTGTCGCTTTCATGACGTCACTGGAAGTCCTTTCAGAGGTAATATAAAAGTCAACCACATTGATATGTCTGGAGGCACTAATGAGCCAGGCATAATGAGGATTGGTTTTATTCTTCATGTTAAGGGCCAGGACTTCTTGCCCATTCCTAATTAGCCTTGAGAAGATATTAGTGAGCCATCTTCTTAACTGCTGAATTTACTTCTACGATAGGGAATACCAGGATTTAATCTCACATCAGATTGCACAATACATGTAGGGTCCAGCCAAACAGGTATTTTCCTGTGGAAATCCCATTGCTGTGTTTTCTGGAACTGGGTTAATTCAGCTCCAACAACCCTAGCTAACTCCCTTTATGTGAGGTATGACACAAGCACTGGAAAAGTTCCCCCTTAATGGTCATTAACCTCAATTTTACTAGGGCTCTTTGCTGTCAAATTTGGTCAAATGTTGCCTTGATGTCAAGGATGGTCATTTTTGCATCATCCATGGAATTCAAACTTTGATTGGAGCTGAGTGGTCCTTGCAAAACCCAAACTGGGATTCAATAAGCAGGTTATTGGTGAGATTGTCCTAGTGCAGGGAAATAAACACATGGGATTGATTGAAAGGAATTAAGGGAAAGGTTAATATTTTGAGAATTACAGTATTTAAATGTTTGAGTTTACTTGAACATTTAATTTTTTTAAAAAGTCATAGCATTTTAAGCATGTTCTCAAATTAGTTTTGGATTTTTTTGAATATTTCAAGAGCTTTCATTCGCCCAGAACTCCTGACTCCATGGTCAGCCATTCCTGGTGGATTTTCTACTGATCCTAACAGAGAGCACAAACTTCCACAGGCTTCCCAGCTCTTAGGCTGGGAAGGACAATTCAAGTGTCAACCATTTCTTTCCTTTCACTGATGTTGCCTGACCCGCTGATCTGCCAGCAATTTGTGTTTTACTCATTAATTCTCCCCGTGTTTTACTTTCTTTACATAGTATAGCTTTTTATCCATTGAACACCTTTTTCCTTTTGGCTTTGCACGGACCAACAGCTCCTCATTGGAAGTCAGGGCAACAACCTACGCCCTTCATACACAGCATGCAGGTTGCTGTGTCTAATCCATCATGCCACTTACCCTGCAAACTGCAGGAAATAAAAAAACTGATCTGCAAAATATGCATTGCAAATTTGCTAATGCACATCACACAAGAAATCAGCAGATTATCCAAAACAACCAGAATGGTTCCAGTTCATTGGTGCTTAACACTGGCTAATATGAGTGATAAAAATTTCTGTTTTTACAGTACTGAGGTATTTATCCCATTACCTCCTGATTTAGAATGAGGCAAAATTAATGGAATTATTTATCTCCAAATTTGATCCTTGGGCTGCATTGAATGAAGATACATCAGATGGAGAAGTGAGAACGATACAATAATGCAGACTAATTATAAGAAGTATAGTGAAGGTCTGTAGACAGACCTTCTTTTTCCCATGGTAGATTATCAAAAACAGAAGACATTGGTTTAGCATAAATGATTAGAAGGAATTTTAACAAGGATATGAGGATAGAATTTATTTGCTGCACAACTTTATGCCTGTTAATTAGAAAAATGAAACATTGAGTTTCATAAAAACATGAAATGATACTGTCCAGGAAGGGGTATTCAATGGTCAAATTTAAGGTCCTTTTTCTTTATTGTTTATTTTGATGATCAGCAACCCATGCTGTGTGTGAATTTTGGGTAGGAAGAGCTTGGGGGTTGACTGTAATGCTGGTTGCGTCCAAAATCCCGATGATGGTCATTCTAAAAGCTCAAAACAGCAAACATATGACTGAAGTAGAAGGAATACCATTTCCACATCTGAAAGAGTGCTCCTAAAAGGAGAGAGCGGAAGGAAGATAACTGATGGACTAATGGAGTTGGCAAAGCTTAAAGAAAATAAACTGTGAAGCCAGATCTATGGAATATTTACTTTACCTACTCTCAATGTTTTCAGAAAGATTTATCATGGGTTAAATGAAAAGTAAAGCTTATTTTTTTCTGTTTCAATAATGTGACATGACCCCAATCTCTGAAGACAAAACCTGATTGTGCCAGACTGACATTTCCATTTCGCAGACATCTATTCTTGTGATTTGTCTGAGTGGAGTGTCAGTTAGTATTTAATTATAAGTTTATTCGCATCCAGTAGAGATTGAAGGGGAATTGTTGAAACTAATTTCCTTTTGAATTCCATGAGCTTCAGTTTAGGTTGGAATCAGTCCACGTCCCAGATAGAGAGGCCATTGTCTGACTCACTGTGCTATGCAGATGACTATTGCTGTTTAACTAATTATCTTGTAAATTTAGAGATCTTGCTTCAAGAGGAGTTGGTGGTAGTAAAATGTATTCTTATTTAAAGGGTGACCACAGCATTAAGAATGGAGAAATTAAAACTTCTCTATTTCTTCAATAACCTTATATAAATAGTATTTCATTAAGAAGGCATTTGAAAGAGCTAAATTTGTGTAATATATTTAGAACATAGAAAACTACAACACAGTACAAGCCAATGTTGTGCCGACCATATATTCCTTAAAACATATTATACCCTCCCTACCCCATAACCCTCTATTTTTATTCCATCCATGTACCTAAGAGTCTCTTAAATGTCCGTAATATTTCAGTCTCCACACAATCCCAAGCAAGAAATTCCAGGCACCCATCACTCTCTGTGTGAAAAAGACTTACCCCTAATGTCTCCCTTAAACTTTCCTTCCTTCACTTTGTACATATATCCTCTGGTGTTTGATTTTCCTGCCCTGGGAAACAGGTGCTAACTGTTCACCCTATCTATACCTCTCATAATCTTGTAGACCCTTATTAAGTCTCCCTTCACCCTTTTTTTAGCTTCAAAGAGAAAAGTCCCAGCTCTGCTAACCTTGACTCATAAGACTTGTTTTCCAATCCAGACAAGATCCTGGTAAATCTCCTCTGCATCCTTTCCATAGCTTCTACATCCTTCCTATAAAGAGGTGACCAGAGCTGAACACAATGCTCCAAGTGTGGTCTCATCAGAGATTTGTAGAGTTGCAATATGACCTCTTAACTCTTGAACTCAATCCCCCATTAAAGAACCCCAGTATCTCATAGCCTTCTTAACTATCCTATCAACCTGTGCAGCGACCTTGAGGGATGTATGGATTTGGACCCCAAAGACCCTCTGTTCATCCACACTCTTAAATAACCAAACATTAACCCTACACTCTGCTTTCTGGTTTGTCCTTCCAAAATGCATCACCTCACACTTATCCAGATTAAACTCCATCTGCCACTTTTACACCAACTCTGCAGCTTGTCTATATTATTTTGTATCCTATGGCAATCTTTAGCACCATCTACAATTCTTCCAACCTTCGTATCATCTGCAAACTTACTGACCCATCCTTCCACTTCTTCATCGAGATCATCTATAAAGATCACAAAGAGCAGGGGTCCCAGAACAGATTTTTGCAGACTCCACTAGTCACTGATCTCCAGGCAGAATACTTTCCTAATTTTACTACTCTCTGCTTTCTACATGTGTGGTGGTACACCACTGGCATACTGCAGGGCTCTGTACCTGCAGGAGTGTAAGGGGACAGGACAACACCTGGACGGCTGTCAATCAGTCAGCCTGAATGGATCAAGCACCACCTGGTCGGGTATCAATCACCCTCTGGGATATAAGCCTGCGCTGGCCTCCCGAGGCTTCACTCAGAGTTGCTGCAGCTACAGCCAGCCTGGCTCTGTGGAAGTCTTTGTGGATTAAAGCCTGTTGTACAGTCTTTACCTTTGTGTGTGTCTGATTCTGGCTAAGAGTGCACCACAATTTAATCCACAAAATTTTCCCACGGCTGCCATGGAAAAACTCCTGTGTGCAGGGAGCCTCGAAGTCAACCCATGCCAACCGGAAGCCCAGTCATGCTTCAAGATCTGGCAGCACGCAGTCGAGGCACACGAGGGCGGCATCCTGGACTCAGATGGAAGAGGTTGGTCCTACTCCAGCCTAAGCTGGGTCCCCACACCTTCCAGGCAACCAAAGGCTGCTCCACGTACAAGAGCGCAAAGAACACTCTTGAGAACTTGTACAAGCCCCCCACGATTGCAGTCTGTGCAAGGTACCTCCTCAACACCCGAGCCCAGCAACCCAGGGAGGCAGCTGAGTCTTACCTGGGACACTTGCGAGAGTTGCCCTGACCGTGTCTGGCTGAACCCAGAGTAAGTGCAGAGGAGGTCTAGAGGCTGTTCCAGGATGTCTTCGTCCGAGGGCTATGCTCGAGGGCCATCTGGCAGAAGCTGCTGGAAGACAACATCTTCGCCCTAACCAAGACTGTGGAAGTGGTCCAAACCCTGGAAGCAGCAGCCCTGCACATCGAAGCCTTCGATTACAGGTTTCCCCAGTCTCCCTCATGGCCCTCTCACACTGCAGCTGCAGCCCCAGACCGAGCTGAGAAGGAGAACGTCACTGCGGCAGGCATCTGGCACCCCTGTAAGTACTGTGGGTCCTGGTGTGGGTCAGATCGATGATCGCGCCAAAACTTCCCAGCTAGGAACTAGTATTGTTCCTGATGCGGCAAGAAAGGCCACTTTGCAAAAGTGTGCCTCTCAAAAGTTGCCAACAGCTCAGTGGCCCTCTATGACCTCCCCACCTCCCCCACGGACCCCCCCCACGTGCATGTGCCAGGCGGCGCCATTGTCCCCACGATGACTTCCACCTTCCCCTATTTCGAACGTGCAACATCCAGCCTCACCAGTGACTGTCACAGCGTGTGCTGTGAGCTCCTGCACCAGTCTCCACCCTCGCCAGCACCGCTCGCTGAGAACTACAGCGACGTCACTTCTGGCTCACAGCGTGACAACACTTCCGGCTGATGTAACGACGTCACTGCCGCAGCCGTAGTGATGTCTCTTCCACCAGTGCAATGGACATGGCTGGAGAAGGAGGCCAGCCACACAGTGGGCCCCCATGTGCCGCCGCCATCTTGGGCCAGGCAACAGCTGACACGGAGGACCCTCGATGACATTGAGAATGACGTGGTCAACATAGGCAATGACCAGGCCACCCGACTGATGCTCCCCACACCTCTGGGTGCTATTGGCTGCCATAGGCTGCACCCAGTGACCGACATCAAAGCGGTCAACACGGGCAATCACCAGGCTGCCCTACAGACGTTCCCCATGCCTGCAGATGCCATCAGCTTCCATAAGCCATGCCCCACGACTGATGTCAATGTGGTCAATACAGGCGATGGCTAAGCCACCCTACTGACGCTCTCCATGTCTCCGTAAACCATAAATCTCTGCGCACAACCAGAGAGCGATGACTCCACCTCCGAAACTGTCCTGGCCACCACCACACTGACCAGGGACATCCCCCATGACCTCAGGTGCTCTATGATGGATGTGCAAGTCAACGGGCAGGTAACGAAGTGCCTTTTCGACAGTGGCAGCACCGAGAGCTTCATTCACCCGAGTGTGGCCCACACCCTGAGATTAACAGACCCCTCCACCACCTGCTCGATCGCCCTCGCCGCCAAAGATAAGACTGTTGGTACCCTCGGGCACTGCTCGGCCGATATAACTGTGGGAGGGGAGACTTACACAGGGTTCAGGCTCCTGATCATGCCCCACTCCTCCTGGGCCTAGATTTCCAGTGTCAACTGCAGAGTGTCACACTTGCCTTTGGCGGGGGGGGGCCAACCTCCACTCACATTACACAGCACGTTAACCTACCACCCCCGGCCAACTTGCAGCCTCACCACACTGTGCATCACCCCACTGGCGCTCTTCTCACATCTTGCGCTAGGCTGCAAGACAATCGCCACCAGAAATAGGTGCTATTGAGCCGCAGACAGAGACTTCATCAAGGTGGAGGTCCAGCAACTCCTGGTGGAAGGCGTCATAGAGACCAGTAACAGCCCTTGGAGAGCCCAAGTGCTGGTGGTCAAAGGGGGAAGTAAGCCGAGGATGATCATGGATTACAGCCAGACCATTAACCGGTACACCCAGCTGGATGCCTACCCCTGCCGAGGATCGCCAAGGTGGTCAACGAGATAGCCCACTACCGGGTTTTCTCCACAATTGACCTGAAGTCAGCGTATCACCAAATCTCCATCCACCCGATGGACCAGCCCTAAACTGCCTTTGAGGTGGACGGGCGACTGTACCAGTTCCGTCGAGTTCCCTTTGGGGTCATGAATGGGGTCACCGTTTTCAAGCGGGAGATGGATTGCATGGTAGATGGCACAAGCTGAAGGTGACGTTCCTGTATCTGTATAACGTCACTATCTGCGGCCGTGACTAACTGGACCATGATGTTAACCTGGAAAAATTCCTCCAGACAGCTGGGGAGCTGAACCTCAAGTGTGTGTTTAGCACCACCCGCCCATGGAGTTGTCTGCTCAGATCCGGAAATGTTGCGCCCATTAATGGAGTTACCCTTTCCCCCCATGCTAAAGGACCTCCTCAGATGCCTGGGTCTGTTCTTTTATTACTCACAGTGGGTTCCCCGCTTCTCAGACAAGGTCCACCCACTGGACCAAGCCACAACTTTTCCCCTCCCACCCGAGACGCAGGCTGCCTTCATCCACCTCAGACAAGACATCGTGGACACCATGATACAAGCTGTGGATGAAGACTTCCCCTTCCAGGTGGAGAGCAATACCTCCGAGGTGGCCCTCACTGCTACCCTCAACCAAGTGGGGTGCCCCGTCACTTTTTTCTCCAGGACCCTCCACGGCTCCGAGCTAGGGCACACCGCCATTGAAAAGGAGGCCCAGGCGATTGTGGAAGCGGTCCGCCACTGGCACCACTACTTGGCCGGCAGGAGATCTACCCTCCTCACGGACCAGAGGGCCGTGGCGTTCATGTTTAACACTACCCACAAGAGCAAGATCAAGAACGACAAGATCTTACACTGAGAGTCAAGCTGGCCACCTATAGCTACGACATCTATTACTGCCCCGGGAAGTTTAACAATTCCCCTGATGCCCTCTCTCACACCTGCACGTCTATGCATGATGACAGGCTGCAGGCATTGCATGAGTCCCTCTGCCATCCGGGTGTCACCAGGTTGTACCATTTCATTAAGTCCTGAAACCTGTCGTACATCAGGGACATCAGGGACATGACCGAGGCCTGTCAGGTCTGCGTGGAGAGTAAACCCCACTTCTTCCACCCACCCCAGGCCCATGTTGTAAAGGCTACTCGGGACTTCAAAGGACCCTGGCTTCCACGAACCGAAACGTCTACTTCCTCACGATAGTGGATGAGTACTCACCCTTCCCTTTTGCTATCCCATGCCTGGACACCTCCATAGCCACCGTCATCAGGGCCCTGGGGCAGATTTTCACCATGTTTGGCTACCCTGCCTTCATCCACAGCGACCGGCGGTCTAGTTTCATGAGTGACGAGCTGCACCAGTACCTGACGGCAAGGGGCATCACGACCAGTCGCATGACGAGCTATAACCCGAGAGGCAATGGGCAAGTGGAATGTGAGAATGGGGTGGTCTGGAAGGCAGTCCTCCTGGCTCTCAGGTCAAAGGGGTGGGCCATTGAGTACTGGCAGGACACCCTGCCCGAGACGCTCCATGCTATTTGGTCGCTGCTGTGCACGGCTACCAACAAGACGTCTCACGAACATCTATTCTCATTCCCCAGGAGTTCAGCGACTGGAATGTCCCTCCCAGCATGGCTCACATCCCCGGGAGCAGTGCTCCTGGGTAAGCATGCTGAAGCCCTGTGGAGCAGGTTTTCCTCCTTCATGCAAACCACAACTACGCCTATGTTAGGTTCGGCAGTGGCAGGGAGGACACTGTCTCAACCAGGGACCTGGCACCAGTAGGAGCACCCACCACACCACGCCACCCTCCAGCCCAGGATGACACTGACCCGGCATTTATCCCTGTCCCCAGGCAGCTATGGGGCACGCAGGCCCTCCTTGACCACCAGGGACCCGCTTCAGCCTTGGGAGATGAAAACGCCCCCCACCCATCCAATAATACCCGCATACGTTGACCCCGGCCCCCCAGCTACCCCTCCACGTGGCACCACACCAGCCACACAGACCCCTGCCGATAGCCCCCCCACTTCCCCTCCGACCAGTACCCAGGAGCCAGTCCTACGACGGTCACAGAGACCACAGTGGCTGCTGGATCATCTCAACCTGTAAATATTGTATGTATATAGCGGGGGAGATTCCTTGTTACTGTCCAACTCCCCACCTGGGACAATTTTAAAGAAGGGGGTGAATGTGGTGGTACACCACTGGCCTACTGCAGGGGGAAACCTCTTGTACCTGCAGGAGTATAAGGGGACAGGACAACTCCTGGCCGGCTGTCAATCAGTCGGCCTGAATGGATCAAGCACCACCTGGTTGGGTGTCAATCACCCTCTGGGATATAAGCCTGTGCCGGCCTCCCGAGGCCTCATTCAGATTTGCTGCAGCTACAGCCAGCCTGGCTCTGTGGAAGTCTTTGTGGATTAAACCTGTTGTATAGTCTTTACCTTTGTGTGTGTCTGATTCTGGCTATCAGCGCACCACAACATGCAGCCATTTTTTTTCTACACAGCAACGTTTCCATGAATCCCATGCCTCATGATTTTCTGAGCAAGTCTCTCATGGGGAACATTGTCAATTGCCTTACTAAAATCCATTTAGACCACATCTACACATCCTCTCCCATCATCAATTTCCTTTGTTACCTCCTCAAAAAGACTTGTGAGTCACGACCTTCTTTCACAAAGCCATGCTGAATATCTTCTCCAAATGCTCATAGATCCTATGTATCCATAAGAATCCTGTCTAATAGTTTGCACACCATTGACATAAGACTCACCACTTTATAATTCCCAGGACTCTCCCTGTCATCTTTTTAAAACAAGGGGATTACATTTGCCATTCTCCAATCCTTCAGCGCCTTCCCTGTGGCCAAAGAGGACTCAAAGATCATAGCCCCAGCTATCTTTTTCCTCACTTTCCACAGTTTTTAAGTAAATCCAATACTTCTTCTTCATTAATCTCAACACTGTCCAGCACACTAGCCTGATCTATTCTGACCTCACCCTGATCAAGGTGGTGGCATAGATAGAGGGGGAGCACATTCTTCCAAAGTGTCACCTTTACAACAATTTTTTAAAAACTCTTTAGTTCCCTTGTGTAATAAAAGTTAAACCTTGTTTTTTTTAATTGGTATTTTATTTGAAATCAGTTTGGAAAAAGGCAGAACCAGAGAAATTCGTTGAGGCTGAGAAAGTTGGTTCTAATAGAGACCTGTCCAGACAAAAAGAGAAAGTGAAAACATCGTGGAACAGCGACGGAAATAAATTCCGTGGAAGGAAAAAGCAGGTTTTTTCAAAGAGCAGTAGAAATGGGAATGAATTAAGCAATAATATAGAAACTGAGCATTGCTGGAAATCTGAAATAAGAGCAGATCATGATAAAAACAAACTGCAGAGAGAAATTGTATTGATTTCTGATCTTTTTTTCAATTATTACCAACTTTTTGACTGTATAATCCAGAAAACATAAAAAAAGTTTTTGCCTTCCCAGTGACCTGGTGGATACCTGCCCCTAGTTGATCAGGTGGCTGGAACATTTGAGGTTTCCATGGAAACAGTCTCACTATTGGGATGGAATTGACCACGATTGATTACCCATCATTTGAAATGCTTCATACCAGCGGAGTGGGATTTTCCAGCACTTGCCCAGCCAGCTGCTTTCATGGCCAGGCAGCACAGTCCCAGTTCCAGTTGTTCTCCACTAAATTATTAGAGTCTGCAACTCCACTTTCCCTCCAGCTCCACTGTGGTGGGACTCCGGTTGCTTACACCTGTGTATAAAAATAAAAGGATGCTGGGAATTGTAGTTCAGTGGTTATCATTTCTATCCATACGGGAAGGGGATTTTAAAAAAACCCTATTGGACTACCAGTCTCAAAATACACGGGAGACCTATGCCCACGTCCATTCATCATCACCAGCCTTGGTGATGCAATTGTAGATGAAATGAACTAGAATTGTAGAGTGCAGAAAGTGGTGTGAGGAAAACCTATGCAACTCACATAAAGAGTGAGTACCTGCCAATCAGAAACTAATTGTAACTGATAAAATGGAAGGAATAACATTTTGGAGCTGAATAAACTTAGAATTAAATGTTTGTGCTTGTTGCATGGCTGGTGGGCAATGTTCTCTTGTAGTTGTTTAGTTTCCCCTGCCAAAGTTACTCTGTTTTCCTGGCCTTTATCAAATAACACTATTGTGAAATCAACTACAATTTGATTTGTGAAATTAAGCCTTCTTCTTCCAGCTCTCCCTAACTTTAGAACCTGGCTATGCTCCTGGATCCAGGTCCTTTTCTCTTGTGAATACTGAAGCAAAGTATTCATTTAGTTTAAAAATGGCGGCACTGCTGGAGCTATTGTAATGGCAGCACTTCCACTGATGTGGATCTGGGGAAAGCAGAGAGCAAAGACACAGTGCTCCCATGGTGTCCAACTGACCAGTCCCAATGTCTTCAGCTCCGTAAGGGAGCCAACAGCAATTTTATTTAAAATGCCACGACCACAGGGTGTGTTTACAAGATGGCATTGGCCAAGAGGAATTACAGACTCTGGGGAAGCAGTGGACTGATGCAGGGCACCATAAAACGAGGAAACCAACGCCTGTTTGAGAAGGAGAAGCAGAAGAGATGAGCCATAGGATGGTGATCACGCTGGCAGACAAGTGAGAGGCTTTGAGCTGAAGAACACACAGATGGCGGGCTGTTGGTGACACAAGGAGAGGAATCCATGCAGGCTGCAGGCTGCTGGTGACTGGCTCGAGACTAGCTGAATGGGTAACAGGAATCGCACCTGGGATGCAAGAGGGTGCCGAGGGTGCTGAAGGGCTCCTAATCGTTTTGGAGGTTCCCTCTTTTTATTTGTCACTGCCCCTTATCAGTAGTACACACTCCCACCAATTGCCGGTCCATTTTCAAACACACTCACCAAAGCTGGTTCCCGACCCTCACAGCTCTCCCAAACCTGATGCTCTTCCTCTCCAGCTAAGGTCCCAAAATTGCAAAGGCCCAAGTCCCTGCTATGCTTTCTTTTTAAACTCACTCACCAAAGCTGAAACTCAAATCAATGAATGTCTATTTACAGAGTTTTGAGGATTTTAGCAAAAACAGATGCTATCTTTGTCATGTGCAGTGCACTTGTCAGTATAAACGGTTAGCTCATCTCCTATTTGCACATCAGTGCAATAGGCGGATATCAAGCATATGAGATTAGTTGTGATAAAGTTACCATTTAAGCATTGTAATCACTTTGGTAAATTCTGACAAACCAGCTGAAACATGCAGAAATTTTATTTGGACAAATAATATCACATATTTAGGCAGATGATTACTTTTATGACATTGGTACAATATTGGTCATGGAGACATATAGCTCCAATCATTGAGCATCCATTTTTATTCTCTTTCTACCCTGACACATTTTATTCTCCCCACATTCTGATTGACTCCAAACCCCTCTGCGCCTCCTCCTTCAGCCCCTGGGCCCTATAAATATCATATCTCTACAACAGGGGTGGATAAACCTTTTTGGTTGTGTGGGCCATATACATAAAAATACAAGGAGTCACAGGCCAAATAATATTAAGCACGGCATTTTTCAACCATCGTCAGCTACTTTAACAGGCTGTTTAAAATCTGTACGGAGCCAAAGGCAGTCCGACCTGATGGTTGGACCTGGTGGGGGCTTGCTGAGCCTTTGCTTCCCACACTTTGAGGGTCCACACCAGTGACAGTGCTGCTGTCACAACTGCTTCGGCAGTACCACCATTTTATTTCTCTCACGGGCCACTTAAGAATGGGCAATGGGCAGCAGTTGGCCAGGGGGCTGTGGTTTGGCCACCTCCTGTTCTACACACTCACAACAATTAATATTGGTCAATTAACCAACCAACCCACACATTTTTGCGATCTGTGAGAAAACCAGAGCACCTAGGGAAAGCCCATACAGTCATGGGAGAGCATGCAAGCTCCACACACTCTGAACTGGAGATGGGGATTAAATTCACATGACTGGAATATGAGTTAACCGCTTCACTAGCTGTGCCATTATATTATCTACCTGTAACATAGACTTTTACTGCAACTTTAAGAAGATGACCTATTTATCTGATCAGTCATGTCTTTTTAGAGGACACTGGCTGAAGTTTGATAGGAGGGATACATGGAAAAATTTCCCTCATCTCCTTCAGTGCAGGCATTAGGTCCTTCAGAAGAAGCTTTTCCTCAGTCATCCTCCACAACAGCTAAAACAAAATGAAGAAATTCCAAGCATAGGAAGATCAGATTCAATTTTGCAAACAAGTACATTTCATATCTTCACCACTTTATCTTATTACCTGCTGACATGTTTGAAAAAGGTAGGTTTGTGGTTGGAATGTGATAGAATGGAGGAAGGAGTGTAACAGGTAAGGAAAAGCCTGTAGAGGTCCCACTGTGCACCAGAAATGCATTTTGATGTAGTCATTGTGGCACTTTATCCCCAAAATGATCCTTAGTGAAATCGATTGATGTGTAACTAGATTCAGTCATAACCCATAGCCTTGCGTAGCCTGAGGCTGGTAGGAAAATCCCTACTGGTTCCAATCCCTATCTTCGAATGTGGATCATATTGATTCCAGTTCATCTCCAAGATCTTTTTTTCTCCTTAAAGCACACTGTCTGAAAAAGCTGATGGTTTTGATCTGCATATCTAATCTTGCTTCTGTGAAGCAACTTGTAATGCCTGTCTGCATTAAAGAACTGCACAATAATTTACTGAATTGGTAAAAGGATTAGAGAGTAATTGAAGATAATTTTTTTCATCCATAAGAGGAAGATACGGATGAGACCGAGTGATCTAGTTTCCTCCCATGTCCCAAATACATGTTGGCAGGTTAATTGGCAGCTGTAAATTACTTACTAATTAAAGTTCTTTTTAAAATATTTTTATTAATTTCAATAATAAATTTGCACAGTATAATTATAGAATGTATCACGGAAAAAAAGATTTAAAAAAACCATGCAAACATAATCATACAAATCAATTTCAAAGCACAGCCATAATAAAGGACATAATAATTTTAAATTTATCAAAACCCCTAAACCATATAGTTATATTTAAAATTTGGTAATCAATGAAAAAAGAAAAAAGAGAGAAAAAAATCCTTTAATCAAAACCCCTTCCATTTGACAAAGTTAGAAAAAAAGCTGAGCATGTTTGTATTGAGTGATGACAACTCGGAAACCAACAACACAACATTGAGTTTTAGAACAGTCTTTCCCTAATTAAAGTTAATGCCTAAGAAAGATTCAAAGGTAAGTTGGGTGTCATGAGTGAGTGTGAATACATTTCAAAGGTACTGGGAAACATGGAGAGGACAAAATGAGATTGCTCCCCTGGGAACTGACATTAATCCAATGGGACTAATATGATCAGTTAGACCCTGCCAGTTTGGAATCTATGTCGATTTCTTGTTTACTGACACATTTTTCCAATGGATTTCATTGGTTGCCTTATGTGTCCAATTGTGCCCAAAGACCTTTCATGGAATTCCATACTTTTTCTATTTCTGTGATTAAAGAACACACATTGATTCTTAATTTCCTATCTGTGTCATCGATTCACATTTTATGCTTGGGTGAAATGATTTTTTAGGAGATTTCTCAATGTTGCAAATTTTTTTTCTAATTCTCCTCATTTTCCTCCAGTCTTGATGGGCTTTCTGTTACGATGTTTTCAGATGTCTTCCTGGTGCTGCTTTGGTTGGGAGAACAGCTTTTCTTTTGAGGGCACTTCACATAAAGTGAGGTAACCTGGGTTGTTGATGCGTCACATGATGTTGGAGTCTATAAAAGCTTTTACAGGTTTAATCTGGCACAAAAGTGTTAAATCGGATGATCATTCACCAGCATAAAAATAACTTCAGTATCTAAATTGTAATAAAAAAGTGAATAATTGCAGAATTATAATAAAGCCATTCTCACTGAAGAGTAAAACACAATAGAATTTGTAGATAGATTTAACTAAAATTATAATCGGAAGTATGGTTTTATTGTTTGTTAAGTGGCATAGGAACTGACAGCTATTTGTCAATAATTATGTATGTTAGTTGGGACCATTCTTCAAAAAGTAAAAGCTGCAATGATAAACAAATGAAAGGAATGATGGATGTTATCTCCTCCACTGGACTGCATAAATTCCCATTCATTTAAAACATGAAATAGTGTAAGAGTTTTCATTTCATACATGGTTAACACCAAATTTAACTCATTTTAAATCGAATATTGCAGCAAAGACTATCCCTGTAGAGATTAATAGAAATGAGTACTGAAAACCTTGAAGGATTTTATAAATGATCATCAATAACCACCCTCAAAATGGAGCATCCAAATCAGAACTGCCGAGCTAGGAAATAGGTAGCTGCTTCCCGTAGGCTGTGAGATTGAATAATTGTAACCTGTAACTGAGTAAATCATCCCAAATTATTTATTTATGTTTATTTTAAATGATATCTTAGTTATTATTATTAATGTTCTGTGTACTGTGTGTATATGTGTGCACCATGGTACAGAGAAATGTTTCGTCGGATTGCATGTGTACAGTAAGATGATAATAAACTTGAACTTGATATGGGAATTTTGGATACTGTTTCCATTGGTTAATCAGCCTCGGAATATGGCATCCTAAGACTTGCTTCAGGAGCTTGCTGTGCTTCAAGGTGGAACTGTGATGCTCAAGGAATACATAAAATTACAGATACACTGAAGGAGTTTTTCTCAAAAAGCTTGAGCACCCTTGGAATTAGGGAATTACTGCCACAGCAAACCTAGGGTTTGGGTTTTTTTTGTTGTCAGAGAGAAACATTGTGGCAAGTATGCAATTATGAAGCTTGGAAGTGCAGTCTCCCAGATTATTCAAAAAGTATGGTAGTCTCCATCTAGGCATAGGAGAAGCAGTAATAGACTTGTATTGGTGTTTTGGGAACAGTGTACAGTAAGGGCGAAAGAATCTTAACATACTCATAGCAGGTGTTTGTGTATGTGTGCAGGCACACACGTGTGTGTGGGATAGTGTGAGCAGTAATGTGCGAGCGGGAGTGTATGTGCTGTAGTGTGTGCTGCAGTCTGTGAACAGTAGTGTGAGAGCGGTAGTGTGTGTGCTTCAGTGTGTGTGTGTGGTAGTGTGTGAGCTGTAGTGTGTGAGCTGCAGTGTGTGCTGCAGTGTGTGTGCAGTAGTGTGTGAGCTGTAGTGCATGAGCTGTAGTGTGTGTGCTGCAGTGTGTGTGTGGTAGTGTGTGAGCTGCTGTGTGTGTGTGGTAGTGTGTGAGCTGCAGTGTGTGTGTGGTAGTGTGTGAGTAATAATGTGTGAGCTGTAGTGTGTGAGCTGCAGTGTGTGTGTGGTAGCGTGAGAGCTGTAGTGTGTGTGAGTGGTAGTGAGTGTCTGTGGTAGTGTATGAGCGGTAGTGTGTGTGCTGCAGCATATGTGCTGTAGTGTACCAGTGGTAATGTGTGGTGCATGAAAGCGTACACGAAAGCATGTGCGAGAACATGTGTGAAACCGTGTGTGAGAGTGCATATAGTTCCTTTTATCTATTTTCTCTCCTCCTAGACATTGCTAAGTTTGTTTACTTGTGTTACAAAGTGTTGGGTGTTGGGAAATAAACAGTTAAAAAATACAAAAGCGTCATCTTTTACTAATGGGAGATAGATTTAAGATTCTGTCAGCAGTGGGGAAAGAAATTGTCCTTGAATCTGGAAACTTGTATTTTCAAGCTCTTATATCTTCTGCCTGATGGAAGGAGAAGAGAGCATAATCAGGGTAGGATGGGTTCTTTTATACCCTGGCCTGAAATTCAGATATCCTTTACTCCCAGGTTTCAACTTATGTTTCCTTTCTGTTACAGACACTAAGTTGCAGCTGTAGAGGAGTTTGATGAATTACCAGGGATAGTCAGCATGGCTTTGTGAGTGGAAGGTCACGCCTCACGAGCCTAATTGAGTTTTTAGAGGAGGTAACAAAATATATTAATGAAGGTAGGGTGGTAGATGTTGTCTATATGATTTTAATAAGGCATTTGACAATGTTCCCATGATAGACTCATTCAGAGAGTCATGAGGCATGTGATCCATGCCTTTGCCATTGGCTGTACAGATGCAGAATTGGCTTGCCTCCAGAAAGCAGAGGGTAATAATATATGGAATATATTCTGCCTGGAGGTCAGTGACTAGTGGAGTACCGCAGGGATCTGTTTTGGGACCCCTCCTCTTTGTGATTTTTATAAATGATCTGGACGAAGAAGCAGAGGGATGGATCAGTAATTTTGCAGATGACATAAAGGTTGGAGAAGTTTTCGATAGTGTAGAAGGTCATTGTAGGTTATAACAGGATGTAGACAGGATGCAGAGTTGGGCTGAAAAGTGAAGGGCGGAGTTCCATCAGGAGAAATACAATATGCAATATGAAAACAGGAGAGGGCCATTAAATCTTTTAAATCGGTCTCAACATTTAACATGATGATAGCTGATCTATGCTGGCCTCAGCTTCTTCTCTGAGCTATTTGACCATTCTGTTTATTCCATGTTCTATCAAATATTTACCTATTAATATTGAAATACTTCTGATGATCCAACTTCCAACATCTACTAGAGCAATGAATTGATATTGAGTTTATTGTTAAATACATTGTACAATGTACACTTGCACCTAAATTCTTACTTGCTGCAGTCAAACAGGTAAACAGTCTCCTTTGTCAAGACTTTCTCTGCTAGTGAAAACAACCCAATATCTATCCTGTCAAGACCTTTTAGGACCTGGAGATACAAGAGATTGTAGATGCTGGAATCTGGAGGAAAACCGAAACAGGATGCTGGAGGAATGGGATGGTCGATATTTTGGGGTGGAGATCCTGAATCAGCCCCTGCATTTTCTACCCCATAGGTTCCTTTATGGTAGAATATGGATTCTTCTCCTCATTCTCCTCAATGCCAAGGAACACAGGCCCTCATGTGGGAACAATGGAAAAGCCAAGGCTTACCTGATTTGCCGATGGCCATGATGCCAGTAATCACATCTTTAAACAATGATCTTGATGAACTAAGTAGAGGGTCCTTGCCACTTATCACAAGAATGGAGAATGGAACAGAACTCACCACCCCAAGTGTAGGTTCCCTGTAATCTTCCCATTAAACATTTACCTTTCACCCTTAACCGATGTCTTCTTAAATATATCACAATATTTCAAACTTAATCCAAATACATGTGGTATTTTATAAAAAAGAAAGTAAAGAAATACAAAAGAAAGAAAAACTAAAATAAATAAGAAAAAGAAGGAGGACAAGAAAGCCACAACAGGAGTACTTCACTTTCCGATACTTTAATAAAAATATTGATAGTGACCTATAAGAGAAAGGCTATGTTTGAAATTCATTTAAATTTTAATACAAACAGCTTGTAAATATGAGGTCCATATTTCACAAAATATATGATATTTATTTCTTAAATTGTAAGTAATGTTCTCAAGTGGAATACAACTCCGAACTTCCACATGCCAACTATCCATTCCCAGATCAGTATCTAACTTCCAAGTGATAGCAAAATATTTTCTAGCTATTGCCAAGGCAATTTGAGCAAATTTTACTTGATACATATTGTTACAGAGTTTTGTATTGTGTATTGGCCTATGTGTTGTGTGGTTTTATGTTAGACAGCCAAGGTGAAGGTGGACTGCTGAGAGAGAGTGGGAGACGGACTGAGCATGTGGATAAAATGAAAAAATTTCTGGACTTGGACAATAAATAACCACTAGGTGGTACTGTGGAGTGGAAGAAGGCCCAGAACATGAGTCATGGTCTGGAGGACAGTTTAGAATTTCAAAAAGGATGAATATTCTGAAGGCAGCCAGAAGGATCCAGACCAAGCCAGTTGTTCCTCTCTCTGCAAGCAACACAAGACAACTTCAAATTTTGTTCTCTCCCTCTCTCTCAAACATCTTTTGGCTTCAGTTTACCAAACAAACTGCATTTTGTTTATGATCTTTGCTTCAGTTGAGATCGAAGTTTTTTGAGACCTGTGTGTTTTGTGTTTGCTTTGTGTCTAAGTTTTTCTGTGGGCTGGTTGGAAGTGTAGCTTAGACTTAATTACATATGTTATATTTAGGCTGGATAATTTATTAGTTTTACACTGTTTTAGGAATTTGCATAGTAACCAGTGGGCATTCTTATAAAAGGGGGGATTTTTGAATTAAAGTTTGAAGGTGAATTTTTGTTAATAAAGTAATTGTTCATCTTTACCCCTGTGTGATATGCCTTCTCTGTGGTTGCTGGTTTGACCTTGTAACATAATTTAGGGGCATTGTCCAGGTTCAAACCAATTTGGAAGCTTTAGGGGCAATTGACTTGTGCTTAGTTATCGGTCGTCTGAGTTTGACTCAACCTCTAGCTTAAAATTAAAAATAAACGGTGAGTGTATAAATCACCAGCAGAAAGACCAGCAACTATGAATATTGACCAGTTCATAGCGAACCCTTCAGTGGTTAATTTAAAAATGGCTAAAAAGTCAGAACGGATGGTTATAGTTGGCAAGTTAAAACTTACAGTAAGAACTGGGATGAACAAAAAGGAAAATGTCCAAAAAATTGTTAAGCACTATGAAGGAAAGGGGGTATTTGAAGAAGCTGCATTAGAACAGTTTCCAAAGGAGAAAACTTCAGAGGAAGTAAAGTTGGCTTTGAGAAAACTAGAGTTAGAGGAAAAAAGAGAGGTAGTAAGGAAAGCCAAACGGGAAGCAGTAAGGCATGCAGAAAGGGAAGAAAGAGAGGAAAAAGGAGAGGCAGAAAGGAAAGCCAAATCGGAAGCAATAAGGCAGGCAAAAATGGAGGAGAGAGAGAGAGAGAAAGAATGGAAACATGAGCTAGAACTTGCTAAATTAAAGCTGACCCTAACGCAAGAAGAGGGAGAAGCCCAAACACACGCTGGTCAGGAGGTCAGGTTTCTGGTCAGTAGAGAAGTGAGGTTAGTTCCTCCATTTGAGGAAGCTGAAATAGATCAGTACTTTCAGCATTTTGAGAAAGTAGCTGTAAATTTAAAATGGCCACCAGACCAGTGATCACAGTGCTACAAAGTGTTCTCAAAGGGAAAGCCCAACAGGTGTATTTGTGTCTCACTGTACAACAAGCAGCTGATTTGTAACAATTGTTACAACAATTTGTAAAGCAGGCTATACTCCGATCTTATAAACTAGTCCCAGAGGCTTATAGACAAAAGTTCAGGAGTTTAAAAAAAAGCAGCAACCCAATCTTACCTGGATTTTGCTTATAGGAAGGTTGTGTGTTTTGATCAGTGACGTGCCACAATGAAAGTAGAAAATAACTTTGATTTATTGAGGGAAATCATTCTGATTGAGGAAATTAAAAATTGTGTTCCTGATGATTATCAAGTGTACTTGAGAAAAATATAAAAACTTGGCAAGATGTGGCTAAATTTGCAGAGGAATATAACGGTCAACCAGTTTACCAATCTCGGCTGCACCATTTCATCAGATGCAAGGATCGACAACGAGATAGACAACAGACTCGCCAAGGCAAATAGCGCCTTTTGAAGACTACACAAAAGAGTCTGGAAAAACAACCAACTGAAAAACCTCACAAAGATAAGCGTATACAGAGCCGTTGTCATACCCACACTCCTGTTCGGCTCCGAATCATGGGTCCTCTACCGGCATCACCTACAACTCCTAGAACGCTTCCACCAGCGTTGTCTCCGCTCCATCCTCAACATTCATTGGAGCGCCTTCATCCCTAATGTCGAAGTACTTGAGATGGCAGAGGCCGACAGCATCGAGTCCACGCTGCTGAAGATCCAGCTGCGCTGGGTGGGTCACGTCTCCAGAATGGAGGACCATCGCCTTCCCAAGATCATGTTATATGGCGAGCTCTCCACTGGCCACCGTGACAGAGGTGGACCAAAGAAGAGGTACAAGGACTGCCCAAAGAAATCACTTGGTGCCTGCCACATTGACCACCACCAGTGGGCTGATATCGCCTCAAACCGTGCATCTTGGCGCCTCACAGTTCGGCGGGCAGCAACCTCCTTTGAAGAAGACCGCAGAGCCCACCTCACTGACAAAAGACAAAGGAGGAAAAACCCAACACCCAACCCCAACCAACCAATTTTCCCCTGCAACCGCTGCAACCGTGTCTGCCTGTCCCGCATCGGACTTGTCAGCCACAAACGAGCCTGCAGCTGACGTGGACATTTACCCCGTCCATAAATCTTCATCCGCGAAGCCAAGCCAAAGAAGAAGAAGTGGACACCAGGGGAAACCTTTCAAAGGAATGCTGCTGATAATCCAAGTAGAGTAGAAAGAAAATCTAGAAGTGAGGTTAAAGGAAGAGAGGAAAAGAAATGGGTGAAGGAAAATTTTTCGAGTGTTATTTGCCACTATTGTAAGATGCCAAGGCACATAATAGCAAATTGACCTATACTGAAAAGGAAGTAAGAGAAAGGGGTGGTACCAACGGCCTGTGTTCAGAGTGAGAAAGTTAGGGATATTTTAAAACCATTCATGTCTGAAGGTTTCATTTCAGTTAAAGAAGGATCCAATCAAGTGCCAGTTAAAATCCTATGGGACACTGGATTAGCCCAATCGCTTTTATTAAGCAATGTTGTGAATTTTGGTGAGGAGACCGATACTGGAGATATGAATTTAATTAAAGGCATTGGTGGTGAAGCAGAGCCTATACCTTTGCATAGAATAGTGATGAAATCAGACTTAGTTAATGGCCCAGTTACGATAGGGATAAGATCAAGTCTGCCAGTGGATGGAGTTTCTCTTTTGTTAGGAAATGATTTAGCAGAGGGTAACGTCATACCTGCAGTGAAACTCACAAGTAAGCCATTGGTTTACGAGTCCGAAAAGGATTTGGAAATCTATCCTGTGTGTGCTATTACTAGAGCCATGTCTGGAAAAAGGAGAGATAGAGAAAGTCTGTGATGATCCTGTAGTGGAGGCAAGCACTGAGGACATATCTAAGGATCCAGCTTTGTTGTTGTCAAGATAAGAATTAATAGCTAGACAAAAGCATGATCCTGATTTTTCTGGGATAAGAGATAAGATTCTGTCTAACCAGGAAATTGAAACTGTGCCAGTAGGTTACTTTGTTCAGGATGGAATATTGATAAGAAAGTGGAGACCACATGTGATACCTGCCAGTGAAAACTGGGCGGTAATAAGCAAGTTGTAATTCCCAAAACTTACAGGAATGAAATATTAAGGTTGGCTAATAGTACACCTTTAGGAGGTCATCTTGCAGTGAAGAAGACGGTAGAAAAGATAAGGAAACAGTTTCATTGGCCAAAATTAAGAAAGGATGTTGTGAACTTTTGTAGAACCTGTCACACTTGTCAACTGGTGGGCAAGTCTAATCAATGACCACAAGTGGCACCTTTACAACCCATCCCTGCTTTCGGGGAGCCCTTCTCCAAAGTGATAGTGGATTGTGTTGGCATATTGCCAAAAACCAAAGCGGGAAATGAATATTTGTTAACACTCGTGCACGGCTTCAAGGTTTCCAGAGGCTATTCCCCTGAGAAACATTAAAGCAAAAACGAATGTGAAGGCTATGCTAAAATTTCTTACACTGTTTGGCCTACCAAGGGAAATTCAATTGGACCAAGGGAGTAATTTTATGTCTGGAATATTTCAACATTTGGTGTATGAATTGGGAGCCCATCAAATTGTGTTGTCTGCCTATCATCCTAAAAATCAAGGGGCCTTGGAAAGGTTCCATTTAACTGTGAAAAATATGATGAGGGCTTATTGTGTGGAAAATAAAAAGGATTGGGATGAAGGAATCTATTTGTTATTGTTTGCTGTTAGAGAGGCAACTCAAGAGTCTCTTGGCTCTAGTCTATTTGAGTTGGTGTTTGGTGATGAAGTCAGGGGTCCATTACTATTGTTGAAGGAGCAGTGGATACATAATGATATACAATCAAATCTGTTGGATTATGTTTTCAAATTTAAAAACAGATACATCAGGCTTGTGAGATGGCAAATAAACATTTAAAAACTGCTCAGGGAAAACTGAAAATTCAGTATGATTAAAAAGCAAAAATTAGGGACATTAAACCTGGTGACAAAGTATTGGTTTTGTTTCCAATGCAGTCAAACCTTTTGAGAGCTCCATTTTGAGGACCATATAAGGTGAAAACAAAAATTAACCAGGACATCTATGCTATTGAGATGACTGATCATCGAACAGAGACACAGGTCTGTCTCATGGACATGCTTAAACCTTACTTGGAGAAAATGACTGAGGGGAGCCTACGATTCCAACCAAGGTGCTAGTTATAGATATAGAGGAAAGTAAGGAGGAGATAAGTTTTGTGTAAGGTCATGGAGCACAGAAAGTGATAAGCCCCAAGCTGGAAAATTCTATAATTTTGCAAAACTTAGACGTCAAGTTAATGCATTTGACTAAATCAGAAAAGGAAGAAATGAAATTATGACTTATGAAATTTAAGCATATACTCCCAGATGTTCCAAGAAGAACTACTGTGGCTTGTCATGATGTCAAGGACAGTGATGCTAAGCCTATTAAGCAGCATCCTTACCTAGTTAATCAGGAAAATAGCAGATTGTTGGATCAAGAGGTGGATTATATGCTCAAAAATGACATCATCCCAAAATCAATTTCAAATTGGAGTTCATCCTGTGTTCTGGTGCCTAAGCCAGATGGCTCGATTAGGTTTTGTACAGATTTATCAAAAGGTAAACATGGTGACATAGACTGATCTATTCCCATAATAGATGATTGTATAGATAAGGTGGAAAAGGCTAAGTTTCTTACAAAGATTGATCTCTTAAAAGGATACTGGTATGTTCTTTTGACTGAGAAAGTCAGGGAGGTTTCTGCATTTGTTATACCTTCGGGATTGTATGGGTATAATGTTATGCCTTTTGGGATGAAAAATACACCTGGCACATTTCAGAGAATGATTAATGCAGTAATTCAAGGTTTATAGCACACAGGAGCCTATATCAATGATTTAGTAATTAGTATGGATACATAGGAAGGACACATGATTGAATTAGAGCAGTTATTTCAGAGACTGGTGGAAGCACACCTCATAGTGAATTTGCACAAGAGTGAGCTTGGACATGCTACTGTAATTTATCTGGGTTACGTGGTAGGACAGGGACAGGTGGCACCGGTTGGAGTGAAAGTATTGGCTATCACTGTGTTTCCTATCCTGGTAATAAGAAAGCTCTTCAGAGATTTCTTGGTATGATTGGCTACTATCGTAGATTTTGTAAAAACTTTGCAGAAATTGCACTCCCATTACCAAAACTACTTGGAAAGAAAGAAAAATTTATTTGGTCAGAAGCATGCCAGGAAGCATTTCTGTAGTTAAAAGCCATTTTGTCCCCTAACATTGAAAAGCCATTATTTTTTAGCCGTGGATGCCAGTGACGAAGCGGTTGGCGCTGTACTGTTACAAAAAAAGGATGGTAATGGAGTAGAACATCCTATTTTGTACTTCTCAAAAAAGTTTAACGACCATCAATGAAATTAGTCGACCATTGAGAAAGAGTTATTATCTCTTGTTTTAGCATTGCAACATTTTGATGTGTATATTTGTACTGCTCAAAAACTATTAATAATACATACTGATCATAATCCATTAGTTTTTCTGTCTAAAATGAAAAATAAGAACAGATGGTTAGTGAACTGGAGCTTAATGTTACAAGAGTATGATTTAATTTTTGCACACATAAAGGGGACGGATAATGTAATTGCAGATTGTTTGTCAAGATGTTAATCTGGGTAGATATGAATCTAATCACATACTTATTGTAAAAAATGGAGTGTTAATTTTATTTATGTAATACTTCTGTTAATTGTTAAAAATTTTTTCTTGTGGACCAAAATTGTTTTTAGCAGGGGAGGTGTTACAGAGTTTTGTGTTGTCTATTGGCCTATGTGTTGTGTGGTTTTATGTTAAAAAGTGACAGTTTGCCTTAGAGAGCCAAGTTGAAGGTAGACCGCTGAGAGAGTAGGAGATTGACTGAGCATATGCAGAAAATGAAAAAAAATTCTGGACTTGGATGATAAACCACCACTGGGGGTGGTGGCCCAGAGCATGAGTCATGGTCTGGAGGACAGTTTAGAATGTTGGGATTTCAAAAAGGATGAACATTCCAAAGGGTGCCAGAAGGATCTGGACCAAACCAGTGGTTCCTCTCTCTGCAAGTAACACAAGACAACTTCGAATTTTGAGCTCTCTCTCTCTCTCCCAAAGATCTTTTGGCTTCAGTTTACCAAACAAATTGCATTTTGTTTACGATCTTTGCTTCGGTTGAGATCGAAGTTTTATGAGTCCTGTGTGTTTTGTGTTTGCTTTGTGTTTAGGTTTTTCTGTGGGCTGGTTGGAAGTGTAGCTTAGACTTAATTACATATGTTATATTTAGGCTGGATAATTTATATAGTAACCAGTGGGCATTCTTATAAAAGGGGGGATTTTTGAATTAAAGTTTAAAGTTGAATTTTTGTTAATAAAGTAATTGTTTATCTTTACCCCTGTGTGATATGCCTTCTTTGTGGTTGCTGGTTTGATCTTGTTACAATATTCAGTTTTAATTTAGGTTTAATCCCTCTAACATCTCCCATTAAAAATAACATTGAATCATGTGGAAATTTTACTCTAGTTATTCGTTCTAATAAATTACCTATTTCAAGCCAAAAAGGTTTAATTGTGGAACACGGCCAAGTCAAATGCAAACAAAGTACCAACTTCTTGCCTACTCTATGTCCTCTTGTCCTTGTCTCACCCAACCTCAGTGAGTTTGGCTGAAGATTGTGAAAGTGTACCAACAGGCTTAAAGATTGTTTCTTTCCTGCAGTCATTAGGCTTATGAATGAACCCTACAATAGTACTACCATGCTGCCCTTGCTAACTTCTTATCTATCTTTTTGTTTTCTTTCTGACTGTACTCTGTGAATTGTACTCATCTATTTTACACGGCTGTATGAATGTTGGAGCTATCCTTTAGACTTCTCGCAGAATAACCTTTCACACTGTACAAGGTATAATGTGACAAATAAATGCAAATTTAAATCTTCATGATCCATTTCCCTCAATTCCCTGCATTCCATGCTTGTCTAAATGCCTCTTAAATGTCACTGTCATATCTGCCTTCACCACTACTCCTGACTGCTCATTCCAGGCATCCAGCACTCTCTGTGTAAAACTCTGTCTCACAAATCCCCTTTAAAAGTTTAACCCTCTAACCTTAAAGCTAGTATATGATATTTCTACTCTGGGAGAAAAACTCTATTTACCTTATCTTTGCTCCTCATTATTTTATAAATTTCTATCAGATCTACCCTCAGACAAAACAATTCATGTTTCTTCAAAACTCACCTTGCAGTTAATATTCTAATCCAGCCAACATCCTGGTGAACCTCTCTGTACCCTCTCCAAAGCCTTCACAGTTAGGATAGTAGTTAGCACAATGCTGTTACAGGACCAACAAGCGGGGTTCAAATCCCACGCTGTCTGTAAGGAGTTGTACGTTCTCCCTGTGTCTGCATGGGTTTTCACCCGGGGGTCTGGTTTCCTCCATTCAAAATGTATGGGGTTGTAGGTTAATTGGATGTAATTGGGTGGCACGGGCTCGTGGGCCAGAAGGCCCTGTTACCGTGCTGAATCCCTAAATTAAATTAAATTCCTATAGTGCAACAATCAGAACTGGACATCATACCCCAAATGTAGCCTAACAAAATATGTATTCAGCTGTTAAGTGACTTCTTGGCTTTGAAACTCAATACGCCGACCAAAAAAATGCAAGCATGCCAATATTACCTTCTTAACCACCTGATCTACTTGTAACTTTCAGGGAGTTTTGGTGTTTGTACCTCAAGCTCCCTCTATGCATCAATGTTCCCAAGTGTCCTGCCATTTATTGTATAAAGATTAGTATTTACCTTAATTCTAAGTTTTGATATTAACAATTTGAGGGTTAGAAATGGTTCTAATTATTAAATTACATACATATTTAAACTACCTCTCGCATTTCCAAAGCAATTTCTGTTTCTTTTCTTACCAGTAAAAGGGGAAAAAACATTCCCAGCTGTTTTGTTATGTTACCATGCTGTTTCTGTTTTCCTCTGTGGAGTTTATAATGAAAATGTTACCATTATGACATATTGAAATCAATAGAGCACTTGCCTGAAATAAAACCTTGGAGCCTTCAATTCCCATCTTTTTTCAAAGTTTTTGGAGTGAAGCAAATTCTCTCAGAATGTGGAGGCTTCTCCTGCTTCCCTAAAATTTTTGATGTACATTCTGGAAAATTGTAAATTGCTCAGACTTAGAATGTACAAATGTAATTGAAATCACACTGACACATTAAGAAAATGCTTCTTTTTCAATCTTTTTACTGGTTTTAACATATGCAAAATACAAAAGTACATATGGTAATAATAATGAAGTAAATTAATATCGAGTGACAAGTATAAAATTAAAAATGAACAAGGTATATGTTATTTATTGGAAAAAAGGAAAAGAAAAATATATATATTCCTAAACTAAGAATAAAACCCTACCCTACGAGGGCTGCTGGCCAAGTTAAGGAATCCATTACTAATAATAATAACTATGGGGCCATTAAAAAAAAGCGGAGATAATTAATTAATCTACAACTTTTGAAAAGGACCCCAAAGAGAAAGTTAAGATCCATTGCAGTTGTAGAACACCTAATTTTTTTCTAGAGATAGGCATGCCATCACATCTGACAACCATTGAGTATGAGTGGGAGGGACAGCTTCTTTCCATCTTAGCAAAATGGCCCCTCGGGCAATGAGGGAAGCAAAAGCCACTACACGGGATTGTGAAAAAGCCAGTATTAAATCTCTATTCTATGTAACTAGTTTTTATTTAAACTTCGATGGCTAAGCTTAGGTATCCAATCTTTTCTAGATCTATATATTGACCAAAATTTGCATTCTTTTGAACAATTATTTATCAAATTTAAAATACTTACACATCACTTTTTTCCCTGTTATTTAAAGATTAGGAACTTCTTAAATTCTTTAATGTTGAAGCTTTGTTGCATAGACTTACATGGAAGTATGCATTGGGCGGACTACAGTTACCATGTTTATCTAGGGTTGAGATACATGAATTTATATTTCATTGGAATTTGATTTTATTACAGCAATATGATATGCTGGTTTTGAAACATTTGTTAAAGATTTGGATTAAAAAAACAGGGTGTTAGGGTCGAAAGATATATGATCAATTCCAACTCCATTGTATAATAATCAGCTTATTCCTTTTTCAATGTTTAATAATCATTTAAAGATTTGGGATTCTAAAGGTATAAAGACAATAAAAGATTGTTTTGAAGAGGGGATATTTCTTTCTTTTAATCAATTGAGAGAAAGATTTGATATACCTGTAAATTCTTTGTTTGTGTATTATCAACTTTGAGCTTTGATAAAAAGATAATTATGGTAGAGAGATGATTTTACCTACTTTGTCGAGATTTGAATCTTTGATTTCCTCTATACCAAAAAAGGGTTATACTTCAGTTATGTATAATTTGTTACAAGATAGTATGGATAAGACAGATTGGGAGAAATCTAAACTTAAATGGGAGAGTGATTTAGTATTTATTTTTCCTGAAGATGATTGGGCGAATATGTGACAGGACAATGCAATTAAATTGACTAATGTAAGATATGGAATGGTTAATTATAATTTTTTACATCAATTATATTTGACCCTGGAAATGCTAAAAAAAATGGGGTTAGTAATTCGGATTCTTGTTTTATATGTGGCTCATGTATTGGAACTTTTCTACATGCCATTTGGACTTGTGTTAAAGTTCAATAACTTTGGCAAGGAATTAAAGTAGTTTTGGAAAAATTATATAATTTTATATTACCATTTGATCCAACGATTTTTTTGTTGGGAAATTTGTATTCGTTAAGGGGAATGGGATTGGACAAAATTCAAATTGCTTTTGTACATTTGGTGTTATCAGTAGAGTGTAAATGTGTTGTTAGTACTTGGAAAGATGATACTGAGATTAATATATTATGCTGGCACAATGAATTGAAAGTATGTATTGTCATGGAAAAAATTACTTATAATTTACATGATAATTCTTCTTCTTTTGTTAGTAAGTGGTCTCCGTATTTGAAATATATGCATTTAGGTAAACTTTGAAATGTTATTAACATTTATAATATTTTCTTTATATATATATATTCTATATTTCTTTGCTCCCCTTAAGAGAGCTGGCTGAAGGGGTGGGAGGGTGGGGTTGGCTTTTTCTTTGGATATTTTATTATTTGTTTTTTTATATATATCTTTGTAAAATCTTTTTTTGATTATTGCTATACTGTATGTCATGTTTTTTTCTATCTTTTAAATAAAGTTTGGAAAAAAAATGTTGAAGCTTCCCCAGGATTTAGATTCTAAACTTATTTGGGAAGTACAGTATATAAATTTAATTTTAAACCTAATCATAAAGGATTGCTTTCAACCCTACATGACTACTTTTAAAATTTGGGATAATTCCTTGGATGCTATTAAGAAATTATGGGAACAAGACTTTCAACAACCATTTGCCAAAATTACATGGGATTCTATTTTGAAACATGTTCACTCATCTTCTCTTTACGCTAGGCATTCATTAATACAATTTGAAGTAGTCCATCAGGCCCACTTTACCAAGGTTCAGTTAGCTAAATTTTATCCTAATATTTCCTCTTTCATAAAATGTGTAACTCAGGAAGCCACGATGTATCATATGTTTTGGTTATGTCCTTCTCTCCTTACTTTTTTGGCATTAACTTGACTGCTAGCCCTTTCATTGTAATTTTTGGAGTGAGTGGGCCAATGGATTTAATTATGAAAATGCTTATGTTTTCTCAGAGGGACAGAGTTCAAATCAAACTTCAATTAAGTTATTACGGGACCATTCAATTAACAAACGTAATCATGTTCTGCAAGGTACATGCATATATTTTGATCTTTTATGGAAATCTGCGGAAACTTTTATTTAAAAAATAGTTTAGTTATAAGGCAAAATATTTAGATGAAAATTGAAAAAAAATCTTAAATACTCAAATATGACACGATTGTGCAACCTTACTATGAACATAATCAATATAACAAAAACACATATTAGAAATTTTGTACATAAAAATGTTTTTTGCAAAACACATATTAGAAATTTTGTACATAAAAATGTTTTTTGCCTCTTTTGAAGTATTTGCACCAATTTCTTGTGAAGTTGGACAAGGCACTTCCTGCCACAATTCCTCACCTTATTTCTTGCACCTGAAGTTACCTTCATCTGATGTGGTTTGATTGTTTTAAAAAAAAAATTCATGAAGGAAGATCACAAGATGGAAACGAAATGATCCATGAATAGCCAAAAATGAAACAAAAGTCACACGGGACACTGCTGAGGTACAATGGAAGCAACCATCTGCTCAATTGAGATTGGTTATTTTCCCTCAGCATTCTCGGCCTTGATGAAACATTGACCATTTTATTCTCCTATCGATGCTGCTCAACTTGCAGATTTTGTTGTTCAACAATAAACCAATATGTACATTATGCTGGGAGTAGTGAACTCATAGAACATTATTTTTATATGTAAAAATATACTTTATTATCTTTATTTTTAAAAATTATGCCAGGAACTCTGAAAACATGAAAGAATCTGTCATGTGTTGATTGCAAATTCCTCTGTCAGAGGCTGATGCTTCCACTAATGACGTGATCTAGAGGCTACATGTGGCCATGTAAAAGCTATTGGTTCCCTCCAAAAGCTTCCACTAGAGACACTCCATCATTGAGAGATGACTTAAAAAGCTGATCCACTTCCAAAATATACAACTTTCTTTATGATTTCCAACTTGCATGCACACAAAACATAGCACTTATTTTTAGTAACTAAATTTAAATTTCCATTAAAGGTTCTATTTATGAAAAGTTTTAGTTTGGAAAGGCAGCACGGTTGGTGTAGCAGTTAGCACAACACCTTTAGAGTTCCAGCGATTGGGACTGGACTGGGGTTTGTAAGGAGTTTGTATGTTCTCCCCATGTCTGCATGGGTTTTATCCGGTTTCATACCACTATTCAAAAACGTACCAGGGGTGTAGTTTAATGCGGTGTAAATTGGGCAGCACAGACTTGTGGGCTGAAATGGCCTGTTACTGTGCTGTAAGTCTAAATTTAAATTTAAAATTTAAATAACAGAATGTGTAGGCATGATGTAATTAACAACACAAAAAATTAAAGCAATAAATCATATTTTTATTTCATTCTTAAGTCATAAGTCTAAAATAACAAACTAGAACACATGGAGCAATTTGCAGGATGATAATATATAATTTGCCATTTTTTCCCCATTTTATTTGCATGATACTTAAAACTAAAAAAACATAGAGTGAATTTAAATTAGATTAATTGGAAGTTTCCTACTCTGCAATTTCAACC
This sequence comes from Narcine bancroftii, assembly GCF_036971445.1. Classification (NCBI taxonomy): domain Eukaryota; kingdom Metazoa; phylum Chordata; class Chondrichthyes; order Torpediniformes; family Narcinidae; genus Narcine; species Narcine bancroftii. The sequence goes on from NC_091469.1 coordinate 411,310,248, forward strand.
CTGTTGCATGTAAAGCTGACTGGTCTTGGACACGTACCAACTGCAGGGCTGTGCCATCCATACTTGAAGTAAATGGAGTTTCTCTAATAAGTGATTATTCTCATTAACATGACTGAGGGCACCAAGGAATGAAATAGGTTTGGACTTTGCATTCATGCAAAGGCTAGAAGATAATTAGCAAAAGAATGAATACTAGGTGGTTCAGAACATTGATTATTGAATCAAGTGTCAAGATCCATTTTCAGAGCAAAACATTCTTTTATATCTGTATGAATATTACTTTCAATATTTTACGATTAATATTTCAGGTTGATTAGTTAGGTTGTCGGGTTGTTATTCGTTCTAACAAGAGTGAGGACAATTTTCTGCTACATACGGGCAAATTTGCATTGGCTAGACTAATATAACATTAGTTGTTGAAGAAAGGGTTTCTTCATTCAGTCATCAGCCGTGATATGGGTTCTGAGGTGAATACTTTATAAACATCATGTTTCTTCGCAATATATTTGGATTAGATATTTCCATACTCTTGGAATGAATTCAATGCTATAGGAACTCAAATATGTTTTAAATTGATTTCAGTTGCTGGGGAGATTAATGTGTTGTCAATCAAGTGAGAATGTGAAAAAAGGACTGCAACACAACAATTTCACTCTGGTTCTGTCCATTATTATTTACTCGATTCTCGTGGGGTGAAAATATTATTCACATCAATGGAATAAATTGAATTCTCCAGCCTGAATGCTACATGGTTTTAAAGTTGACTCAATCAAACTATGAAAGCTGACCTCAAGGATCCGGGGAACAAGTTAACAATTTGAATACATTGGTATTCATATAAATTCTTGGATCTAGTGTAATTGAACTGAAGTTCTTGATTGTAAGGAAAATTTGCCTCGAATACAATTCAGGTCAGATATCTCCTCTAGTCTTTCAAATGGGACAATTTAATTTCAAAGCATTTTTACTCACATTACAGCAACATCTTACAAATGATGGCAGGTGAAAGGAAGTCCTGCTGAGAGGCGATCTGCCTCAGTTAACCATTAGGCAAACTATTCATATTCTAGATGAATTATTCAAGCCACTCATGGCTGTGAAGGGTATAATGATTGTACATTTTGTATCTCATCTAGACAATATTATGTCATTCACAATGTCATATCCAGCTGTTCACAATGCAAAGAAACAATTTTATCAAAGGCAGGAAAGATCAATGGAACCACTAAGAATAATAAAATGTTAATGTCTGAAAAATAAAGCACTGAAGTTGTCAATGCAAATACTTGGGTGAAGAAAGTTTCTGGGATAAACCAATCACTTTAATATGCATGGTATGCAAGAAATGTGAAAACCAATTAAGAATATAAGGATTGTGTTAACCAATTAAGGGTGGTATACAATTACATGTAATGTACAAGAAATAAGTGCTGTGAAACATGAAAGATTGTAGTCACTGAAATTGTATTAAAAACATAGAAATGCTGGTGGAACTCAGCAGGCCTCACAATGTCCACAGGAGGTAAAGATCTGTTTTTTAACCAACATTTCGGGCCTGAGCCCTTCTTCAAGGTATGAGGTTCAAGGAAATACATCTTCACGTTTGTGTCACACAAAAAAAATCAGATTATGCAGAGAGCCTTTGTTTACTTAAATTTGAAAGTTATTCTTCATTGTTTCAAGAGATTAAATCTAATTCTGCATCTTAGAACAAAGCATAGCCCAAGAAACTTTCTGATCCCTCAAGGTTTAAAATATTCATAGAGCATCCAAAATGGCAGGAACCATGCACATACATATTCCTCACGAGAAGTGTGATACCCCTCAGTTTTAATGAGGTTAGGTGTTTGTATTTGAAAATGAAGGGTCAAAAACCTGAGGTCAAGTATCATGTGTGGCTTTGACCATATTTTTCCAGGTTAATTTATAGGACAAGGTATTACAATCTCTGATGTTTCAGTATTGGTTAGATCGATCCTCTCTCATTGAGTTAGTACAATCGGTTGTACGCTGGAATTGTTCCTTGAAATCATACTGCTCCATTTAATTTTTGTGACCGCATTTCTGATGTTATATTTTTAAAATTGCATTATGATAAAATCACCATTTTCACAAAGGCACAAATGTAGTTATTTGTCTCACTACTAACACAATACTGTTGTGATGCACTGTGGTGCAGCAAACAAACACAAAACACAAGAAGACTGTACTACAGACTTTAATTAGCTCAAAGTCTGTACACACCAGTCTTAATATCTTTGCTGGCTCCACATGTCCTACTGACCCCAGGAGGGGCTGGCTCAGGACTATATACAGGCTGGTGATTGGCAGCTGGCCAGGTGGGACCAGACTCCCAGGTTGCCTAACTGCAAGTACAGTGTTTTCCCCCTGCAGTAGGCCAGTAGGAGTGCGGCCAGTGTTGTGGTTATAGCACCACAACTGTAGCTTATTGTTTTTTTTTCAGATTTATTGTCAGAATACATACATGACATCACATACAACCCTGAGATTCCTTTTTCCTCCAGGCATGGCAGAATAACCTCTAATTGGTAGTGCAAAAAGTAAACAGTACACAGTGTAAAACATGTTAGCAAACAAAGAACTGTAAATGGATAATGAATGTAAACAAACTAACTGCAATACTGAGAGAACAAAAAGAAAATTAATAAAGTGCACAAGTAAGAGTTCTTAAATTAGTCCCTGATTGAGTTTGTCCTTGAGGAGTCTTTCTAATAATATAATGAAAAATTACTCATTGTTTTATTATATGTGGTCCCATGATAAGAAGCATATGAAGGGCACAACCTGCAGATCTTGACAGAAGGGACAGCAGAGAAAATAAGACAGCTGAGAAACTTCAACAAGGACAGAGGGGAATTGGAGTCTCTGAAAAGTCCTAAATGTCTATTGTACACATATCAAATGACTAAGAGCAAGATGGTGAAAGAGAGTTAGGTTACAGTATCTGAGACTTAACTTATGTGGTGAGCAGCAGACTATGCAGAAAATTGATAGAGAATGGATTATGTATAGTTTGGGTCACAGTGATTCTCAACCTTTTTCTTTCCTCTCACATACCACTTTAAGTAATCCCTATGCCATCGGTGCTCTGTGATTAGTAAGGGATTGCTTAAGGTAACATGTGAGGGGCAAGGGAAGGTTGAGAATCACTGCTCTAGATCCAATTGTTACTGAAATATTTTCCTTGAGAAAAATTGTCATTGTCTTTTGGAGTTATGAAATCGTGCACATAATGAGTCAATTAATTATGATTAAAACAGTGGTTTTCAAACTTTTTCTTTCCACCCACATACACCTTAAGCAATCCCTTACTAATCACAGAGTACCTATGGCATAGGGAATACTTAAAGTGGTCTGTGAGTGGAAAGAAAAAAGTCGAGAACCATTGGTTTAGGATCTTGCTGGGCACAATTCACAAATTTTGCAGAGTGTCTACTAATGGAAAAATCTATGTGAATAGATATTAGATAATAAAAGCATTCTTTCTTTTGAGGATAAATGTTGTTGGTTCAAAACTTGCTCGAGTGCCTTCCATAGAAAAGTCTCCAGTATGTGCTGATGGGTCAATTTGATAGGTAGCACATTAATATGCAAAATGCTTTGTTATTTCATGTGCTCTGAAGCCTCAAATGACTGTCTGCACAATTGCAAAGTCACATTTTTTCCACTTGGATAACTGTGAACATTTATTTTATAAAGCATACTACAGCATGTCTATTAATATTGGGCAGCTTTGTTTCTGGAGTTTACTTTCTGTAGGTTGGGAAGTAGATGTAGATTATAGTTCCACTCCAACAAAAGGGCTTACTGGAGGTGATTTACAACATTTGTCTAAAGGCCCTTTCATGCCAGGCCTCCACTGGAAGCTGGATTTAAGTGTGCATAGAAAAAATAAACTTACCTGATGGCCTCCTCTGACTGCTCCTGCCCTGATGACTCCCGCCGACTGTCCCTGACCTGACAGCTCCTGCCAGTTGCCCCTGCTCTGATGGCCCCTTCCTTGATGGCCCTCCTGCCTGACATCCCCGCCGAGCGCACCTGATCTATTAGCTCCCACTGGCCGCCGCCACCCTGAGGGGGTCATGAAGGAAGAAGGAAGAGTAGGTGGGAGAGGGGAGATGGGTTGCTAGCTGACGGCATCATTGCAATGTCATAAGTCCGCCCCTCACCAGCGCTTGCAGCAACATTACATTCACGAGGTGGCAGAGCGCAGTGTTCCACCGATAATCCTTCTCCAAGAGGGATTGCAGTCGGTGCCTGAGAGCCAACTACAGTGCATTCATATAGGTAGTTTCCCGATGTAAGGGCAGAGAATTTCAGCCTTTTTAATTAAATGGACTTAAGAAAGACGAAAGGAAGTATTGGAGCGATGGCGCAGCCTTGCCTGACACCAGTTTGGGCCGAGTTTTAATCTGGAGCTGACGTGTTGATTAGGATCAAGGCTTGATATGAGATGATCAGATGAGAGTTTGTTGGCACACACTGAAGTACAATGTACAGACGCACTGCAATTCTTACTTGCTGCAGCCAAACAGGTGCATAAAATATTCCAAGTATAGTTGCATAAATTACTCTATGCTGGGTGACTCTGGTGAACTTTATTTTGTTATCTCATGCTTTTTAGTCAAATTATTCTCCACGTCGGCCAGGAGTGCTATAATGAATCAGTGTTCTTAAGGGTAATGCTCAACAGAGTCTTGGTGTGCTGCTCTCGCACCTGATGCAGTCAGGTATATTACTGTTATGTATTACTCTGTCAAGTTATTTGAGCTTCTGTTGTGGTAATAATATTTGAACATTATTTTAAATGCATGACTGAATTGTGAGCTATAGGGGAAAACTTGAGTAAACAGAAAGGAACGAACTTCAGAGTAGTTGGTCTTTGTCAGTAAATTGTCCTCCAACTCCACTGAGTTGCTCCAGTATTTTATTTCTTGTTTCTTCTCCGGAATCTGCTGTACTTAAAACAGAACGTCAACCAGCAAGAGATCACAATGAACTATTTCATTGAGGTATTTAATTGTTTTCCAGACTCGGGGCTTTTAAACCTTACTGGGCTCTATGATTTACATTAATTAAATTTGTAGGAGGTGGCACAGTAATAATAACATAAAATTAATTATCTGTTGTGAAATCCAGAACCTCCTCAGTGAATTGCAAGGTAATTCAGTCCCACATTATAATGCTCCAGGCTCTGTATACGCCGTATACAGAGCCGTTGTCATACCCACACTCCTGTTCGGCTCCGAATCATGGGTCCTCTACCGGCACCACCTACGGCTCCTAGAACGCTTCCACCAGCGTTGTCTCCGCTCCATCCTCAACATCCATTGGAGCGCTTACACCCCTAACGTCGAAGTACTCGAGATGGCAGAGGTCGACAGCATGGAGTCCACGCTGCTGAAGATCCAGCTGCGCTGGATGGGTCACGTCTCCAGAATGGAGGACCATCGCCTTCCCAAGATCGTGTTATATGGCGAGCTCTCCACTGGCCACCGTGACAGAGGTGCACCAAAGAAAAGGTACAAGGACTGCCTAAAGAAATCTCTTGGTGCCTGCCACATTGACCACCGCCAGTGGGCTGATAACGCCTCAAACCGTGCATCTTGGCGCCTCACAGTTTGGCGGGCAGCAACCTCCTTTGAAGAAGACCGCAGAGCCCACCTCACTGACAAAAGGCAAAGGAGGAAAAACCCAACACTCAACCCCAACCAACCAATTTTCCCCTGCAACCGCTGCAACCGTGTCTGCCTGTCCCGCATCGGACTTGTCAGCCACAATCGAGCCTGCAGCTGACGTGGACATTACCCCTCCATAAATCTTCGTCCGCGAAGCCAAGCCAAAGAAAGAATAATGCTCCAAACTGCTAACTCTGGACATATCTTTGAAATGATTGTTTTTTTTAAATAGGAACAGCTCTTAAACTAAACCAGGTCCAATGTTAAAACCACACCTACGCAAAGATACGGGAAGATGGGCTGACAGGTGTTACATTTCTTTCCATGGTGAAATTATTAGAGGGATCATTATAATTATTCCCTCCCAATGGAGCCTTTTAACGTTGATCCTTGTGAAAACATTATGAACAAATTTGATAGATCAGGGTGATTCCCAAAACATATTCTGTCATACTTGCTTCTGCTGTTGTTGTGTGAAGAATGGTTATGGAGAATCCATTTTCAGATTTTTCTTTTGATGGAGGGAATGGAGGGGGGGGGGGAGGTGGAAAGGTTGGGAGGTTTGTGCTGAAAATTGTTCCTTAGAGCTCAGCCTCCTCTACAGTACAAGAACACAAGAGGAAAAGGAATAGACCATTTAGCCTCTCCAGTCTGCCATGCATTCACTGCGATCATGATTGATCTATGTTGGCTTTAACTTCTCTTCCTTGCCAATTCCCCATAAACCTCAATTCCTTGGTCTTTCAAATATTTATCTCCATCTTAAATACTTCCAATGATCTGGCTCACCACCCTCAGGGTCTGAGGTCCAAAAATTCACTGCCCTCTAAGAGAAGGGATTTTTAGGCACCTCAGCTTCAAATGACCAGACCAACTACTTTTCTGTAGCTGTGTCCCATTGTTCATGACTCTCCCACTAGTGAAAGGAATCCCACTATCTTAATTCATCCCCTCCTCATTAGTTTCACCTATTGCTCACCAGCTATGGCTCCACCCCTCCCTTCATCTCCTTCTACTATTTCAGCCCAGATGAATGGTCTTGACCCAAAACATTTCCCTCCACAAATGTTGCCTGATCCACTGAATTCTTTCAGTTGTTTGTTTTATTTTTCTCCAGATGCCACCATTGCTGTCTCTTTCACAATATATAGCCTGCCAAATCCTTTTAAGACCTTGTATGTTTGAATAATGTCACTCCTCATTCTTCTAAACTCCAAGGAATACAGGCCCACACCATTTAGTCTTGTTTAGCAGGACAACTTACTCACCCCAGGAATTAATGTGGTGAATCATCTTTGTACTGCCTCCAAACCTACCAAATCCTTTTTAGTAAGGGGATCAAAACTGGGTCCAATTTTGGTTGCCTTTCCAGTATTGCTTCATTTTTGGTGCCTAATTGATCCTGTAGCAGAACCTAAACCCAAAACATTAATAATCGTTTTGCTTCTATAGATACTTATTGACCTACTGAGTTCCTCCAGCAACTTTTTTTTGGCTCTGGATTCCAGTATCTGCAATTTCTTGTGTTCTCTTTTCTTCAATATTTTAGGTCCTGGCTGCACCAACACCATGAGCAATAAACACCTGATTAGAGGGCAATAAATAACAAGCATAGCCAGATGTAAAGTCCTCCCAATCCTGCATGGCTCAAGGAATCCTGAACCATGTCAGAACACATTGTCTTTTGGCCCTCTCCAAGTCAAAGATGGGTGCAGAACATCAGTGTTGTGGTTTCCACAAATCACAGTACTGGGCAGAAGCATCTGAACCACAACATTGCACATCAGTTCAAGTCAATTCATGCCTATTGACATCTGATTGCACAAGTACAACCTGACGAAACAGAGTTCACCTGTCCTTGGTGCAAAACACACCGACAGTACCAGACATAACACACATTTAGAAAAAAATACATATGCAGAACAAGTATTCATAAATATTAAATAAATGTTATTTCATAAATATGAGAGCCTTGGATGGTTAGTGTGAGCAGTTCCTTTGGTCATGCATCATTCCCACTGCCTGTGCAAAAATGTTGTTCCTCAGCCTGGTTTTGCTGGCTCTGATACTCCTGATCTCTTTCCCAATGAGAGCAGCTGAAAGATGCAGTGTGCAAGGTAGAAGGGGTCCTCAATGATTTTAAGCACCCTTTTCAGACAATGTTCCCAGTAGATCACATCAAAGGGGAGAACGGAGACTGCAGTGATCTTTTGTGCATTGTAGGGACCCGTAGATTGACCTTCGATCTATTTCTTTGCAGCAACCATATCACACTGAGGCAGCTGGCCAGGACACTCTTGATACAGCTCTTGGAGGAGGTTGAGTTAAGAAGGTTGACAGAAGGTTGATAAAGCACCAGTAACAAATATAGGAACACTGATTTTCCTTGTAGAATTCCCTACATACATTACTGGTCCTTATATGGACCATGGCATCTGGCTGCTCACCTTCCCTCCTGAAAAGGCTGTGAACTCGATCCACCAGGAAGGCAACATACTATCTGGGAAGCTCAATCCCTTCCACAGAACCTCTTATCTGTTCCTCTAACTATGGAGTCTCCTATTACTACAACTCACCTCCTCCTCGTATGTCCTTCACACAACAATATCCAAACTATTATTCTTGTTATTGAGGGGAACAGCCACAGGGGTGCACTGCACGGACTGCCTTACATTTTCCCTCTCCTGACTGTCACCCAGCTTCCTTTCTCCTGTCTCCTAGGAGTGATAGTGTCCCTGTAACTCCTGTCTATCACCCCCTCTGCCTTCTGAATTATCCAGATTCATTCAACTCCAGCTTCAATTCCTTAACTCAGTTTGTGAGGAGCTGCAGCTGGATGCACTCATCACAGATGAAGTCATCAGGGATACTGCTGGCTTCCCTGATAACCCACATTCTACAACAGGCACATTTTCCTGACTTGGCTGCCATTCCCACTACTGATAACTAGAGGAAAAAAAATAATGTAAGATAAATAAACTTTCCCCTTACCTGTGCCTATCTGCTGAATTTTTTTTATTTCTCAAAGATAAAGGTTCCATTATTGTCACATTTAGAATGTAACATACTTGAAATTCTTTAATTTTTGTCTACCGTAAGGCAGAGAGTCACCACTTTGTCTAGCGCCCCTCACAGAAACCTACAAAACCTGGTGTTCCTAGGCAGTCTCCCTTCTAAGTACTGGCCAGTCCTTTGCCTGCTTAGCTTCCAAGATCAGGCAATCCCAGGCATATTCTGGCTATTAATATAAAATAAACTTACTTTAACTCCTTTTCCACAACCTGAACCTCTCAAGTCAAAGCCTTACCGCTCTGAACAAATCCACTCCAATGATGACCACTCTGCTACATATTCCTCCACTTTTGTACTGATGCTTGGGTCACCTGACCTCATTTGCCTAATCAGCTTCTTTCAGCTGAGTCTGAACTTTTAAAATATTTGCTGCCACTACTTGGGTCACCTGATTTACTGAGTTTTGATATTATCTTCACAAAATAAATTATAAACATAATTTTGTTGTATTTTAACTGTAAGTGTTTAGCAATGGTTGGAGGTTGTAATCAAAGCTTTAAATTACAGGGAAGATAAATTTGGAATTCTCTATCCTGGAAGGTATGGAAACTCAGTCATTAGGTTCATTTAAAACAGAGGTTACTAGTGGAATCAGTGGAGATTGAGAGAGTGTGGAAAAGTTGTGCTGATGTAGAAGTTCAGCAGGGGTCCTGATGAATGGCAGTGTGGATGAACGATCACGTGGCTTATTTTGACCCTTTTTGATATGTTCTTTTCTCTTTTCTTCAATGGATAGCCATTGGCATTCTGGAGATTCCAATCTAATTCTTTATCTCAGCAAATTATAAGGCTGGTCTAAAGCCAGGTAGTTAAAATAATTCTAGCAATTGCAGAATTTAACTAAATGTACGAAGTTAACCTGTTGATGCAATTCGAGATTCTTTTCTATGGTTACAGGTATGCTCAAAGTGTAATTGCAATTGGTGTTATTGCTTTCAATGTTCCAAAGGTGAATATAATAAAGGCTAAGTAATCAAGAAGAATAGAAAAAAGCTTTAAGTATGCTACTGGCAATGTGTTTGGAAGAGAAGCACTAACCATCTTGTTTAATGGCTTACTTGTGAATTGTTTACAAACTATCATTTTTTTTGCAGCATTTCAATTGTAAATTGTACCCTCTCCAATTACAGTGTGTGAATTTATCATATCATTCCCATGAGGCATTGCATCGGTGTTGTCTTTTTCATTCTTATTAACTGTAAAATGACTTTAAAATTATGATTAATATACTCTTACTTATTGTGAGAAAAGACTTTCAAATGGATTTAAACACAAATAATTTTTGGTAGCATTCTTTCTTTTCTTTGGCTTGGCTTCGCGGACGAAGATTTATGGAGGGGTAATGTCCACGTCAGCGGCAGGCTCGTTTGCGGCTGACAAGTCCGATGCGGGACAGGCAGACACGGTTGCAGCGGTTGCAAGGGAAAATTGGTTGGTTGGGGTTGGGTGTTGGGTTTTTCCTCCTTTGTCTTTTGACAGTGAGGGTTAGCATTAAGTGCCTATTAAGTAACATCTGAGAGGTTCTGAGATTTTAGCCAGGTCATGAAAACTATCTAAAAATGAAACTTGGTTCTGTGCAACCATTACTCACTGTGCTAAACTGGTTCCATTAAGTGACTAATATGTGTGCACATTAATGCTATAAGTAACACTGACAAAAGACAAAGGAGGAAAAACCCAACACCCAACCCCAACCAACCAATTTTCCCTTGCAACCGCTGCAACCATGTCTGCCTGTCCCGCGTCGGACTTGTCAGCCACAAATGAGCCTGCAGCTGACGTGGACGTTACCCCTTCATAAATCTTCGTCCGCGAAGCCAAGCCAAAGAAGAAATGTTGGCACACTATTGATATGGACTTTGACTCTACAAACTGGGCCCAGACTGTTTATAATGCTCAGTCATCATGAAGTCCTGAACTGATTCCATCAATGCCAAACTGGATCTTCATGATTCAGCATCTACCCCCTTTCAACCTTCTTTGACCTGCATGCATTCATCATCTTGGAAGTACTTGTATATGGTACAATTTGGGAAAAACCCAACACCCAACCCAAACCAACCAATTTTCCCTTGCAACCGCAGCAACCATGCCTGCCTGTCCCACATCGGACTTGTCAGTCACCAATGAGCCCGCAGCAGACGTGGACATACCCCTCCATAAATCTTTGTCTGTGAAGCCAAGCCAAAGAAAAGAAAGAAAAAAGAAAGAGATGAAGAACAACTTGTGATTTTGTTGCTGATTGATTGCTACTGGGTGCAAGTGATAGATGCTTTCTCAAATGCTTTGAAGTTGCTATTTAGCAGGCTTACATTTGATAGGACCTGTGCCCCATATTTCTCTCCTGTAAGATCTTTGCAGACACACTTAGCTCCAAACAGCCTGGTGATGTTGTTGCTACAATCATTACACAAATTGCAGTGGTCCGTAACTGATGAATAGAACCCAAGCAGTGGTTCTCATGTAAAAGCACAGAAATGCTGGAGGAACTCAGCAGGTCTTGAAACATCTGTAGGAGGTAAAGATATATAACTGATGGTTCTCATGCCCTGGCCTGGCTGCACTGTAAACCTTCAAGCACCTTAATCATTCCATAGATCATTTAGAACTAGTAGCAATATATTTAGATAATTTAAATAAAACACACTGGAGTCTTGGTTTAATGAACTCTTAACTTACAGAGGCTCCAGTTTCCAACTCTCCACCCTTACTGGCCAGGGATCCAGTTGCTACATTGCCTTGAAACTCACCAAGCTTCACTTCCCCAGTTCCTATGTTGTCTTTAAACTAACTAAAAAAGTTGGAAAGGGTAAAAAAGAGGTTTACAAAGTTGCTACCAGGATTAGGGAAGTTGAATTTTCATGAGGGGCTGGGAAAAACTTGACCTTTTTTCCTTAGAGCATAGAAAATTGAGAGGGGATCTTACTGAGTATAAAATTATGATGACAAGTGATGGTCAATTTCCTAGAGTAAGAGAATTGAAGATAAGAGGGCATAACTAGAAATTTAGAGGGATGGGATTTAGCTGGGATATGAAAGAATAGCTCTTTACCCAGAGGATGGTGGGCATATGGTATGAGCTGCCAATCAGAGTGGTTGATGCAGGCATGATAACTTCCTTCAAGATCCAAGAGGGGCTTTGAAGGTTTTGAGCCAAATGTGGGCAAATGTTCAGCATGGACTGGCTGGATCTGTGACCTGCTTATGTGCTAAAGAACTCTGACTAACCTGGAACTTGTTTCCCATGATCCCATGAAATGCATTTGATTCTGTATTCATTGATTCCTTGAAACTCACTATAGCCCCATTTTGGTGTGTCCTTTAAACTTAAAAGGTTCATTGGAAAATATAACATACAGTTGCATGACATCTAAAAAAAGGAATAGAAATGTATGCTGAAGTATTAATAAGCATAACATCTGAACTTTCATAAAGTCTGCTGCTCCAGCAACACTGTCCTGAGTATGTCACATTAACAGAATTATATGGTAGCTGGCATGTTAATTTACATGGTGTATTTGGTATGGAATCAAGTCCAGCCATTGGGAGCACACAAAACCCTGCAGTTGAAGTAACACACACTCACAAACTACCCATTCACCAGTCCTACCCCATCTATAGAAGTGTCTGTGATTATCTCCGTGGCCTCATCTGAACCCTTAAAATGAAGTAACACATCCTTAATTCAAAGGATCTGCTTTAGAAGATTTAGGATGCCCATTGCAGCAACACACAAAATGTTGGAGCAATTCAGCAGGTCAGACTGCATCCATGGAAGGCAGTAGATAGGTGAGATTTCGGGACTGAATCATTTAATCAAGAATAGCACCATTCCTACTTGGTTATTCCTGATGAAGGGTCTTGGCTCCAATTATTGCCTATCTATTGCTTTTTGTAAACAGTGCCTGACCAGCTGAGTTCCTCCAGCATTTTGTGTGTTGCTCCAGTTTTCCAACATCTGCAGTCTTTCTTATTTATCAATACCCTCTCCCATTTCTTCTGAAGATAAAAAATGGCACACCATGTTTGATTATTGGATTGAAGATAAAAGCACATTCTAATTTATTTTGAGATGAAGCAATATAATGGAGTTAATAAAATGATGAAATAAAGACAATTTACAAACTATAGAGGGAATGAAAAATTCAAAACCCTGTTTAATAACTTCACAGTAACACTGTTAATGAGGTAACAAGGATAAGTCAAAAGAATGTTTTCCAAGAAATTTTGGTACAATTTAGCTAATGCATAGGAATGCCTCAAGTTACCAGCTATTGCATGTTTTCATTGACAATAATGTGCCATATCTTTTGAAATTTGGATTGCACAGTTAGTGGAGCAGTAAATCCAACACTATTGCAGTGCAGGTGATCCAGGTTTGAATCTGGCACAATCTGAAAGGAGTTTGTAATTTTCCTGCATCTGCATCAGGTTCCTCTGGGTTATCTGGTTTCCTCCCACCCTTCAAAAACATATGGGGATTGTAGGTTAATTGTTGTATTCATGGGTTTGTGAGTTGGAAGCCTTGTTGTTGCATGTCTAAATTTAAAATTGTGCTCATGACTGTACTAATTGAGTGCAAGTGCTATTCCTGACCACAAGAGAGACCAAGAGATGACCTGTGGCTTCTGGGTGGATTCAAGATGGATTCCTCCACACTGTCTTGTGTGTATTTTAGCTAATAAAGTATTGTGGTTTTAAAAGAATCCAAATTTCTTTATAACAATAGAAGAAACATCACGTGGTACCAGGAGTGTGCAGAGAGGGGTATCAGTCAATAGCAGCAGAGAAATGGAAAGTGTGAAAAATCCTGATCCTGTAAAATTGGACTGGAAATGTTAACTAAAGTGGAGGTTCAAAGATTCATGTTGTACCTGCAAGCTACTGGAGTTGATAGCAAACCTGATGCATGGAAAATTGCACTGCTACTTACCATGGTGGGACTTCAAGCACTAGAGGTTTTTGCTGAGGCAGAAGACCAGGGCAAGTTCGACAAGGCTATTGAGATGTTTGATGAACACTGCTCGAGTGCTTGCTTTGCTTGTGCACATAGCTGCAGGGAAAGAGCTTTGATTTTTTTTTAAACAGACTTGAAGTTAAAAGCAAGAACATGGAATTTTGAATCGCTGCAAGATTCAATGATCTGTGATCAAATTGTGTTTGGGATTAATGATAAGAAAGTGAAAAAAAGGTTGCTGAGAGAGACAGAGTTTACCTTAGCTGGAGCTGTGAAAAAATGGCATGCCAGTGATTTGGCTCTGCAACACATGAAGAGGTTCAGTGATAGTGCAAATGCCAGTGAAAATGAAGGCATAGCCATAGCCAGTGTGTGTCCATACACAAACAGAAAACGAGATATAGAAGACAACAAAAAGGTGGGGAGCCATTCATGTACAAAGGATGTGGCCCTCAATATGCACCAAAACAATACCCTGCCTATGGAAAAGTCTGTAATTAGTGCAAAGGGCAGAAACACCATGCAAAGCAATGTTTTTCCAAAGGGAAATAAAACAGCAGTGAAAGCATGCACAGTGTACAGACTATAGAAGAAACTGCTCTCAGTGATACTTTTCGTTGACATGGTAGTGCAGGAAGATTATAAGCCAACAGACACTGAACAGCCAAGTGTGAACAAAGTCATGTGAAAAGTGTCATTACGAACAAATGGAATAAATATTCCTTTCAAGCTGGACACAGGGGCAAAGGTCAATGTGCTCTGTGAGCATGACAGCTGGACAATGATAATAAAGCCATATATCCATGCAAATCCTGTACAGCTCAAAGCCGACAATGGACAGAGCATTGACATGAAAGGTACATGTAAACTCAAGGTGAAAGTTAAAGTTAAAGAGCACCTATGGACATTATTCACTGCTTGGTGACAAAGGATGAGAAAACTTAAGTCTAGTCAAGAGGTGTACCACATTAACAGTGAGAATGCTTGGAACAGTGTAGAGGAAATACTGGATCAATTTCCAGACATCTTCAAGGGATTTAAAGTCCTACCATTCACCTATAAGTTGGTGAGGAGGAATTCACCCATTCTGTGGGCTCCTCCTAGTGCCATCATTCACTCAAGTTCCTGCTTGATCTTTTCTTTTAGTGGCGCTGGAACCTGCCTGGGGCATGTACTACTGTAGAGGAGACCACAACAGGAGCATCAGATGCAGTAGATGGCCCCTGCAGATTCAAAAGTGAAATGTTGCTTCATTTGGAAGGACTGTTTGGGGGCCCCAAATTGTGGTGAGGGAGTACGTGTGGATGCAAATGGAGCATCTCCTGAGGTCACAGAGATAGGTATCAAGGGGATGATATCATATCCTATTAAAACCTTTTGTTGGTCTGGACTCCTCTCCCAGCCAGCACTGTCTTATTCTGAGATTTCCTGGTTTTTTTTTTTGCTCATTCTGCTTATTTCTTGAAGAAGAGCTCAGGCCCGAAACGTCAGCAATATATCTCCTGTGGTTGCTGGAAAACAGGATGAGTTCAACCAGCATTTTAGAGTGTTTTTATGACAGTCTTGATCTCTGTCTGAAGTGGAGGACAATTTCAAAAGATTTCATTGTGAATGCAATCTTAACAGTGAGAGTAAAAACTGTTTACATTTGATCAGAATGGATATTGCTCTGGTAACCGATGCTCCCTTTCTTCACTGAATAACTGAACAGCAACCTGAGGAGAGGAAGTTAGTTATGCCTCGGCATCTCACTTTCAGTCAATCTGGGAATGAAATGAAAAAGACAGCTCTGACTGAAACACCAGTCATAGTTTTATTTTCCTAAATCAATTTCTTACTGTGAAATAAGTAAAATAATTGAAATAAGCCTCACATGTTATTGTTAACCTTCACTGTTTTTCATAACTGAATTCCATTGGGATTCCAATGCCTTCCACTGGATTCTCTTCAGAAAAAAAATTAAATCTTTACTATTACTTATTCTATACAATGAAATTGTTGTTTACAAAAAGGTGCTTTATCTGTAACCATATAACAAAAAAATTATGGTATAAAAACAGGCCATCTCAGCCCTTCTAGTCCGTACTGATTTAAGTGATCTCCTCTAGTCCCACTTACCTGCTGCCTGTCCATAACCCTCCAATCCCCTCACATCCATGCACTTATCCAACCTTCTCTTAAATTACAAAATTGACCTTGTTACAGCCACCTCTTCTGGAAGGTCATTCCACTCACCCACCACTCTCTGAGTGAAGAAACTCCCTCTCATATTACTTCTAAACTTTTTCCCCCTAATGCTTAACTTATGACCCCTCATTCCAATTTCACCTTCCTTCAATGGGAAGAGCCTACTCACGTCTACTCTATCTATCCCCTTCATAATTTTAAATACCGCTATCAAATCCCTCCTCAACCTTCTACGCTCCTGTCTACTCAATCTTTCTTTGTATTCTAGATACTGCAATGTTTCTGACAATAACATTGAAGGGAATTTTAGATTGGTAGCCATCAATGGTTAAAAAATAAAACCTCATTGTAAATTTACAGCCTCTCATAAACAAAATCAGAGTTTGAGAATTGTGCACAATATGTAGTTATTTGATGCTGCCTATTTTGTGTTACCTCGACTAATTAAACTGGGAAGCACATTTGACAGAATGGTTAGTGCAACACTGTTACAGTACCAGTGACCAGGTTCAAATCTGGCGATGTATGTTGAGGAGTTTGCACATTCTCCCTTTGTCTGCATGGGTTTCCTCCAGGTGCTCCAGTTTCCTCCCACTGTTCAAAAATGAGCCGGGGTTGTATGTCAAATGGGTGGCACAGGCTCGTAGGCTGAAAGAGCCTGTTACCGTGCTATATGTCTAAATTTAAATAAATGTTTAAAAACTCCCAGCTCTAATTGGTATTCTGTGGGTGCTATAAAAGCCCTGTCATCATCTCCCAGCTAAAGCAATGAAAGCTTTTCTAAAAATAATTCCTAAGCTTTTCCTGATTTATGTCTATTTATGCCAACTGAATCCCAGTTTAGTTCTTATCACTGATCTTTTGGTCTGAAATAGATGGGAGATGAGTGAGGCATAAATGATCTCTTTACCGTAGTAGCATCAACTTGGTGCTTTTTTTAATATCACCCCTCTACTGAAGTCCGCTTTGACCAATTTCCAGTAAGTTTCACTCATGGTTTTGGGAATTGGTCATCTAATACGACTTGATGGGCTTGGTTCTTCCAGTCTTTGGCAGAGGTAGCATTTTATGTGCCATGTTGACTGGATCTGGAATATCCACAAGATTCCTGTGTTTAACACCCTGAAGCAGCTATTCTAACCAGGATGTGCAGTTTAATGCCAGGATTTTAAACATTCATTGGAAGTTATGAATTAAGAATGACCTCTAGTGGAAAGAAAGTAAGGCTTGTACAGTCATTTTTTAAAAATATTTTTCAAATCTCTTCTGATTGCCGTTTTCTTTTAGTTTTTGGCCACAGAACAAATGGAGATCGTTTATGTAGAACAAGAAACAGCAACTATTAGCAGAGAAAAATGACTAAATTTTAAGTTTTCACAGTAAATGTTCAAGACAACAGAAACATCATTAAAGAATGGATTGCAGCCAGAGGAAAATTGAATTATATTTCAGGAAAGGTCATGGGGGAAATTGATCATGATAACATAAAAAAAGATGCATGAAAACTTTCACAGCTGCTACTGAATTCCAGGCAACTGGCAGAATACAATGATACTTGAAGCTCTGTGTGATTTAAGTAACAGAGATGAAGGAGTCTCACTTGAAAACAAACAAAACTTGCCCAAAATACACATGGGTTTTGAAACAGAGTCACTTTTGTTGGTTTTCCAGTTTTCCTCCAGCAACCTCCTGCAAACAACAATGAAATGAATGGCCAAATAATAGGTTTTGGAAGATAAATGTTTGAGTTGAAATTATTTGAATGAAAGATTGGACTAATTACCCAATGCCTGAAGCAGCCTCTCTGTATCCTTCTTTATCTTACAAACTATATCCCCCAATCCTGAGACATCAGCAGGGCACTGAGAATGGGGGGGGGGGGGGGCGGGTTAGTATTCTGCTGGCTCTGCTACAGCCTTTTAGCTTGCCTCTTTGTTAGAGACTGTCTGCAAACAACCTGCAGCTTCAGGGTAATGCTGTAAGTGGTCACAACCGTACATAAGTATTTTTTTTGTTTCCTACCTTCTCTTCAACCAGCAAAAACCCCTCACAGTTCGGCAGGCAGCAACCTCCTTTGAAGAAGACCGCAGAGCCCACCTCACTGACAAAAGACAAAGGAGGAAAAACCCAACACCCAACCCCAACCAACCAATTTTCCCCTGCAACTGCTGCAACCGTGTCTGCCTGTCCCGCATTGGACTTGTCAACCACAAACGAGCCTGCAGCTGAAGTGGACATTACCCCTCCATAAATCTTCGTCCGCGAAGCCAAGCCAAAGACAAGACTGTAACTCACCAAATTACACCACCTCAAGTTCGCAATTACCATCTTCCAGGATATGTACTGTATAACCGCTGGACCTTCCAAATGTTGATGATAGGGATAGCTCCCATCTTGCCTTGGGCCATAGGGGTTACTTGCAGTTTAAATTCTAAGGTCCAATTGCAGAAAAAACAATAAAGTTAGGTCGGTGTCTCTAATATATACCATATATTTTGGCAAATAAGTTGATTCTTGAAACTTTCAAAAAGCAATCAAAAATCGGGGATCGATTAATATGCCAGGTACAAAAATTCAACCGCTCGACGTAGATTCTACCCAAGCTCCCTGCTCCTGCCCAGGAGCTGACATGTAACTGTGGTTCTTGCACCAAGCACACTTCGGCATTGAGGTGACTTTTTCGATGTGGATGGCACCACACTCAATGCTGAGAATGGAGTCACCATCATTGACTCTGGCTGCTGGCGATGCAGAAGACTTAGACTCAGCACGGTTTGCCATCTTCCTGGCCAGAAGCAAATTTATTTTCACTTATATTTTTAAATTTTGACTTGCTTAATTTACAGATTTGTTTCTTGCCAATTAGGATGTTGTAACAAAGTTTGGGTTGTTGCTGAGAGGCCCGGACACCAGTGTCTGGCATGTTCCTTATAGAAAATTGAGGGGGGTGGGGAGGTCATCTTATATGCCCGATTATATGACAGTGAGGCTGAAAATGAGGACCCGATTTAACTGAAAGTCAAATTATATGCTGAAATACATGGTACTTCCACACAAAAATTGATGCAAAGCATGTAAGAGCAAAGGGACAGTTGTTCAAAACTTGAAGGAGTCCTCAGGACCACTCTTCCCTGCTCTCTTTGTGACTTACAGCTAAGGTATCCATAAGGGTTCAAAGTGATCTTTACTTTTTGCAGACATCATACGATAGAGCATTTTGAGTGTTCAGTTTACAGCTGCAATATTACAAACCCCTGTAAAACTCATCTATATCACCAATGCAGGCAGATTGGTGGCATAACTACAACATACAATGTTGGGTATTGTTCTGCTTGTTCTTTCAAGAAGAACAAATTTATGTGGGTTTAACACTTATCTGACTTTATTTTCCTTGAGCTGCTTCAACCAACTTCCAACCAACAATTCCCATCATGCATCACTTGTGGTTTCTCCCCAATGGTGCACATTGCATGCTGGGAAATATAGTTCTTATTTACACACATAATAACTCATCTTTTCCCTTTAAAAAAAAACCAAAAACACAAACAGTACTATATTACAAAACATAACAAAAGTATCTACATTCCATGGTCAGTCTCGACCCACCAGTTGTATCTGATGACTTCTGGCTTCACAGAGTCGTTTAATTCATTCAAGGCATCCGCAAGATTCAGCTGAAGTTCAGAAATCCATGAAGAGAGTTCCTGTTTTTTAGCAAGTTCACAGTCACCAGTAGCTGTTGATTTTGCTGTTGCAGTTCCTCAACATTACGAAAGGTCACCAGATGCTGAGAAATCACTTCAGAGGAACTGCTTATGTCAGCAGAACCAATCTTCATGTAAAATATTTCCTTGCACATCTTCTAGTTCCATAAAAAGCACCATATTCTACTGTGAACCAACCTTCACGTAAAATATGATTTCCTTGCGCATCTTCTAGTTCCATCAAAAGCACCATATTCTGCTGTGAAAGATCTGACACCTGCATTTTTCATCTCTGATTCTTCCTATTGAGTAATGAAGCATGCTGATTCACCTCATCGGTGCATTTTTGTAAATGACACGTTCATATTCTTCATGCTGGTGCTTCAGAAGTGAAGCTTTCATCTCCACTTCTTTCACAATTTCATCCAAATATTTTAGAGTCAGTGCCGGGGGGGGGTGGCATCCATGGACGTTTTCCCCTCAAATGAGATGCTATGCTCCCCTATATGTTCGCAGCCATCGCTGGCCATCAGATCCGGCCCCACTCCCTCCAGCATCACTAGCGTCTAGCTTGATGCATGCTAGCAATTCTTCGACTGTCCCCAGCCGCGTTACTAGCATGTGTCAAGCGTCAACAGGTAGGTCCCAGCTAGCATCACCCCCACCATTGACAGGTAGGTTCTGGCTCACATCCTCCCCCTCCCCCCATTGACAGGTAGGTCCCATCTAGCACCCCCCCTGCTGAACAAGCCCCCCCTTCTAACACTCTAATGCCCCCCTCTAACATTTGTTCTGGCACCAACCCTGAAATATTTATTCACTGTCTTATTTTTCTGTTTTGCCATAGGAATTGATCTTGGGCTTTAATAATGGCCATAGCTGCTGCAATGAGCAACATAGCTGCCAGTTCCTTGTCCGATAGTGTGACCACTCCTTTAAGCTTTGTACTTGAAAGAAGATGGTTTGCATTTTCTAATTCCTTATCATGAAGAGACTCTTCAAGTTGTTTTCTTAAGAGTTCAGATTCTTGTATCGATATATTCTTATCATCTAATGCAGCCATTCTTTCTTTTAGATGCAGGTGAAGTTCCTCATTAGAGTCAAATTGATGCTCTAAATGTCTTAAACATTCTTCTATGCTGTCATACTGCCCTTCAGCTTTTGTCAGAGATGTAATTTGCTGGGCAAGTGTGATAGTACAGATTCTATCACCAATGTGTATATGTACAGATGACTGTGATTGGCTGAGAGTGTAGCCACACCTAAAGGGTTGCTTCTAGCCAGACCAGGTAATTCTGGACTGGTCGACCTACATGTGATATGCTCCAGTTTTTTAGTTAATAAAAGCCTTGGTTTGGATCAACAAGTCTTTGGTTCTTTCGACGCGCTCCACAGCAAGTTCTGCTTTTACTTCTGATAACATTTCTTCTCATTTCATTGTGTGCTGCAGTTTCTGTAACTGTCTATTTTTGTCTTTTAGCTGGCATAATAAGCCATCCTTATTTTCCAGCTCATTTTACAGTTTGTCATTCAAGCATGTAATGTGGTTGATCCTCTCTGTACATTCAGGTATCACTTCTCCAGAATAGTTATCCTTTCTTCCATGAGTATTGTGTGCTTATCTTCAGCTGTGAAACCACAACAAAAACTCCTTTCACCAGGTCAAGCTCTTCACATGCACGGAGACCTAATATTGACTGCACCTTCTTTTCTACAATGAGTAGCTTTTACTTTAGATGCCACCCTTTGTGTTTGAAGGTCACTATACACTCCTCTTTTACTGGAACATTCTCTCCAGTGTAGCCTGTCGCTTTTAATTTCACGGGATAAATTTTGTTCTTCACAGTGAGGATCTTGCAATCGTCTCTAGATAACAGATTCACCTGTGCTCCGGTGTTGAGCTTAAATGGAATTACTGTCTCATTCACAGTCACTGGTACGATCCATTTTACCAGCAACAGTCAGTGAATCTATGAAGAATTCTTCCATTTCTTCATCCACTGTGTATATCTTTCTCTTGATATCCCCTGCTTTGCAGCACTTTGCAAAATCAACGCTATAGCCGTAACACTGCCTAAATTCTGGGTTCAGGAGCTGGAGTCCTGGTTCAGCCAAGCGGAGGCCCAGTTTCACCTCCGCCAGATTTTGTCCGACACAACCAAATTCTACCATGTGGTCGCTGCCCTGGACCAGGCCACCGCCAGACACGAGCTGCACCTTTTTCAGCACCCACCCGCCGAGGACAAATATGAGACCATCAAGTGAGTGCTTATGGGTCCATCGGACTATCCAGACATCAGCGTGCCGCTCGGATGTTGCACCTCGACGCCCTGGGGGACAGGTCTCCGATGGAGCTGATGGACGAGATGCTCACGCTCATGTGTGAGCACACCAACTGCCCACTCTTCAAACACATCTTCCTCAACCATATGCCTGGGGACATCCGGCCGCTGCTGGTTCAGGAGAGCTTCACCAACCCGACGAAAGTTGCCCAGAAGGCCCGAGAGCTATGGCTCGCATGATTCCCGGAGGTCTCAGTGGTCCAGCAGGTCATGAGGCATGGGCATGACCACGCCAAGCCTGCCCCTAGTGCTGCGGTAGAGCACATGGCCCCCAAGAGCATAACCAAGGCCACCGCATCCACTCCAGGCCTCTGCTTCTACAACCAGCGCTGGGGAGCCAAGGCTCGGAAGTGTCGTCAGCCCTACTCGTTCCAGGGAAACGCCAGGTTGATCACTGTTAATGGCTGTGGTGGCTGGCCAAGGACACAGCCTCTTCTACCTGTGGGCCTCAGTCAGTGGCCGGCGGTTCCTCATTGACACTGGAGCCCAGATCAGCATCATCCTGGCTGCGGCCGTCGAGTCCAGAAACTAACCTCATGGACCTCCCCTCTGTGTGGCAAACGCAATGGCAATCTGGACATATGGAGACAAGACAGTCCACTTCCAGATCAGCCAATGGAATTTCCTGTGAAGGTTCACCGTCTCGTCCCTCCTGACTGCCATTCTGGGTGCAGACTTCCTCCTCGCTCACAGACTTCTGGTGGACATTCGAGGTAGGTGCCTGGAGGATGCCCATACCTTCCAGGCCGTTAGCCTCAATGCCTCCCGCTCGGAGCAACCGCAGATGGCAACGATCAGCATACCCAGAGACGAATTCCAGCGAATCCTGGACAAGTTCCTGACACTCCTCAAGCCACAATTCTCCGGTGCCTCCCGCGCCATGGGGTGTTTCACCACATCCCCACCCAGGGCCCACCGGTTCACGCCAAGGCATGTCGGCTCCCGCCTGACAAGCTCCAGGTAGGGAAGGAGGAGTTTTCGCACCTGTTGGAGCTGGGAATCATTAGGCGGTCTGACACCCCGTGGGCCTCGCTGCTTCACCTGGTCCCGAAAGCCTTCGGTGGCTGGCATCCCTGCGGAGACTATCGACGGCTTAACGAGACAACTGTTCCTGACCGTGACCCCATCCCTCACATCCAAGACTTTACGGCCAACCTGCATGGTGCAAGGGTTTTCTCCAAGGTTCACCTGGTGCGCAGATATCACCAGATCCCGGTTCACCCTGAGGACATCTCAAGGTGGCCATCATCACCCACTTTGGCTTGTTCAAATTCCTGTGCATGATGTTCGGGCTCAAGAACACTGCTCAGATGCTGAGCCAGCTCCTCATGGACTCTGTGGGCAGGGACTTGGATTTTGTCTTTATTTATTTGGATGATATCCTTATTGCCAGCAAGGACCGGGCACAACACAAGGCCCACCTACGTGCCCTTTTCTCCCAGCTGGCTGACTTCAGCCTTACCATCAACCTGGCCAAGTGCCAGTTCGAGAAAGAGTCCATGCAGTTCCTGGGCCATACCATCACAGCCAAAGGAGCCATGCCCGCCGCTGCATAGGTCAGTGTTATCAGGGAGTTCCCATGCCCGGACAGATTCAAGGGGCTGCAGGAGTTCGCAGGTATGGTCAACTTTTACAACCGCTTCATCCCAGGAGGTGTGCGTACCATGCAGCCACAATTCGCTCTCATTGCAGCCAAGCACAAGATGCTCATTTGGAACCCAGAAGCCTGCACCACATTCGAGGCCACCAAGGATGCCCTCGTGAAGGCCGCCATGCTTGCCCACCTGCACACCGACCTGCATATGGCACTCTCTGTCGATGTCTCTGCCACAACCGTCGGTGCCATCCTGGAGCAGCAGGTGAATGGACATTGGAAGCCACTGGCATTCTTCAGTCTCCTGCTTCACCCGCCGGAACACAAGTATAGTGCCTTCGACTGCGAATTACTGGGCATGTATCTGGCGGTGCGGCATTTCCGCTATTTTTTTGGAGGGGAGGACTTTTACCATTTTCACCGACCACAAACCCATCACCCAGGTGCTCGGAATGGCAAAGGATCCCTGGTTGTCCCGCCAGCAGCATCACCTCTCCTTTGTGTTGGAGTTTACCACCGACATTTGGTACAAGGCGGGGAAGGATAATGTGGTTGCCGATGCACTCTCACGACCGGTCATCTGCGCGCTGATGCCCGGCCTCTACTTCGACCAGCTTGCCTGGGACCAGGAATCTGATGAGGAGACGAGGGCCTTCAAGACTGCCATCATGGGCTTGCAGTTCCGAGACTTCCTGACTCAGAGCGGCAAGGGCACCATCCTGTGTGATATCTCCTTGGGCACCTCGCAGCCAATGGTTCCCCAGCAGTGGCACAGGCAGGTCTTCTGTCACATCCGTCCATCAGGTCCACAGTCTGGATGGTGGCAGAACGGTTCATATGGGCTGCGGAAGCAGATCACGGGCTGTGCCAGAACATGCACCCATTGCCAGACATCCAAGGTGCACAGGCACACCAGGGCGCCCGTACAGGAGTTTGAGCACATCCAGGAACATTCACATGGACATCGTCAGGCCCTTACCCTTTTTCCAGGGCACCCATTACCTGTTTATGGTGGTAGACTGCACCATTCGCTGGCCCGAGGCGATCCCAATGCCAGACGCCACCACCGACTCCTGCTCCTGAGCACTGTTGCATGGTTGGGTCGCCCGATTCGTCATCCGGGGTCACCTCACCAGTGATTGGGGCACCCAGTTCAGATCTGCACTCTGGGCACAGCTCGCCAACAGCTTCGGGATCCAGCTACACCACACCATGGCCTAACACCCGCAGGCCAATGGACTGGTTGAACGTCTGCACCTTATCGGTGCTCATGGCCCCCCTCACTGGACCCAACTGGGCGGATGAACTGCCTTGGGTGTTCCTGGGCATCCGCTCAACTCCCAAGGAAGATCTGCAGGCATCATCAGCTGAGCTGGTCTACGGTGTGCTGCTGGCACTACCCGATGAGTTAGTCAATGCACCTCACAATCCCCAGCGGTCGCCGCACAAACTATTTCTTCACCTCAGGGCAAGCTTGGATTTGTTCAAACCCCCGCCGCCACCCAGGCATGACACCGCCCATCTCACATTCCCGGCAAACTGCTTTCCACGGAGTACATTTTCGTTCGGCGGGGCTTGACTACGGCACCTCTGCAGCGACCACACGAGGGGCCATACAGGGTTGTACAGCGTTCTGGCTCGACGTTCATGCTGGACATTGGGGGCAGGCAGGAGCTGTTTACCATGGACAGGCTGAAGCCAGTGCACCTCGATCCTACCGAGCCAGTGGTCGTTGCCCAGCCCAAGAAGTGAGGCCGCCCGGCAAAAAAGGACATTGGAGCTGGTTCGGGGGCGGGGGTGGGGGGGGGGTCTGTGTGGCAGCACACTTTGAGGCAGGCAAACCGGCCCCACTTGTAAGCCACATGGCAGGGCAGCAAGCCAAAGTGGTGCCGCCGAGGGTTTCCCTTCCTTGCAGCACGGGGCTCAGAAACCCGTGCTGGGGGACCATGTGACATAGAAACATAGAAACATAGAAGATAGGAGCAGGAGTAGGTCATTCGACCCTTCAAGCCTGCTCCGCCATTCAACGAGATCATGGCTGATCTTAAAGTTCAGTACCCCGTCCCCGCCTTCTCTCCGTAACCTTTAATACCCTTATACTGAAGAAATATATCTATTTCCCTCTTAAATATATTTAATGAACTTGCCTCTACTGCCCTCTGTGGCAATGAATTCCACAGATTCACCACCCTCTGGGTAAAGAAATTCCTCCTCATCTCGGTCCTAAATGGTTTGCCTATTATCCTCAAACCATGGCCCCGGGTTCTGGATTTTCCCATCCTTGGAAATATCCCATCTGCATCCGTTCTGTCCAGTCCTGCCAGAATTTTATATGTCTCTATGAGATCCCCTCTCAATCTTCTAAACTCCAGCGAGTACAATCCCAATTTGCGCATTCTTTCCTCATAAGTCATTCCTGCCATTCCAGGTATCAGCCTGGTGAATCGCCTCTGCACTCCCTCCATTAAAAGAACATCCTTCCTTAGATAAGCAGACCAAAACTGCACACAATACTCCAGGTGTGGTCTCACCAAGGCCCTGTACAGATGCAGTAAGGTATCCTTGTTCCTATACTCAAACCCTCTTGATATGAAGGCCAACATACCATTTTCCTTTTTAACCGCCTGCTGTACCTGCCTGCTCGCCTTCAGAGACTGATGTACAAGTACCCCTAGGTCTCTCTGCACTTCCCCATCTCTTAATCTATTGCCATTCAAATAGTAATCTGCCCTCCGGTTTGTATTACCAAAGTGGATAACCTCACATTTATCCAAATTGTAGTGCATTTGCCATGTGTCTGCCCAGTCCCTCAATTTATCCAAATCACACTGGAGCTTCCTGCCCCCTCTTCCGTGCACACAACCCCTCCTAGCTTAGTGTCATCTGCAAATTTGGAGATATTACATCCAATTCCCTCATCCAGATCATTAATGTAAATTGTGAACAGCTGGGGTCCCAGTACAGATCCCTGTGGTACCCCACTGGTCACCGCCTGCCACTCAGAAAATGAGCCATTTATCCCAACTCTCTGTCTTCTACCTGCCAGCCAGTTCTCAAACCACATCAGTACTTTGCCCCCAATCCCATGAGCTTTGATTTTGGAAGCCAGTCGTTTATGTGGGACTTTATCGAAGGCCTTTTGGAAGTCCAGGTACACCACATCCACTGGCTCTCCCCCATCTATTTTACCAGTCACCATTTCAAAGAATTCCAATAGATTTGTCAAGCACGATTTACCTTTTGTAAATCCATGTTGACTCCGTCCGATCCCTTCTCTGCTAGTCATATGCTCCGCTATTACATCCTTAATAATGGATTCCAACATTTTGCCCACTACTGATGTAAGGCTCACCGGCCTATAATTTCCTGCTTTTTCTCTACCCCCCTTTTTAAATAGTGGGGTAGCATTAGCTACCCTCCAATCCATGGGTACTGATCCTGAGTCTATCGAGTTCTGGAAAATAATTCTTAAAGCATCTGCTATCTGAATGGCCACTTCCTTAAATACCCTAAGATGTAGATTATCAGGCCCTTGGGATTTATCTGCCTTCAATCCCATCAATTTCCCCAAGACCATGTCCTTAGAGATACTGATTTCTTTCAGTTCCTCCCTTGCATTAGTCTCTATGTTTCCCAACTTCCTTGGGAGGTTATTTGTATCCTCTCTTGTAAAAACAGAATTAAAGTAAGAACTTAATTGCTCTGCCATTTCCTTATTCCCCATTATATATTCCCCTGATTCCGACTGCAAAGGACCTACTCTGGATTTCACCAATCTTTTCCTCTTGACATATTTATAAAAGCTTTTGCAGTCGGTTTTTATATTTGCCGCAAGCTTACTTTCGTAATTTATTTTTGCTCTCTTGATTAATCCCTTTGTCCTCCTTTGGTGCATCTTGAACTGCTCCCAGTCTTTGGTTGTGGTACTTTTTTTGTCCAGTTGATATGCTCTCTCTTTGGACCAAATGCTGTCTCTAATTTCCCTTGTTATCCACGGTTGAGTCACCTTTTTTTGGTTTATTTTTATGCCAAACCGGTATAAACAATTTTTGCAATTTCTCCATTAGATCTGTGAATGCTTTCCATTGTCTATCCACAGTCAACTCCCCCATAAACACCACCCAATCAATCTTACTCAACTCCCGTCCTATACCATCATAATTCCCTTTATTTAAATTCAGGACCTTAGTCTCGGTTTTAATTTCATCACTCTCCATGTCGAGTGAGAATTCGATCATATTGTGATCGCTCCTACCCAAAGGGCCTCGCACAACAAGATTGCTGATTAGCCCCTTATCATTGCATAATACCCAATCTAAAATGACCTGCTCCCGAGTTGGTTCCTCGGCATATTGGTCTAGATAACCATCCCGTAAACATTCAAGGAATTCCTCCTCCTCTGTATTTTTACCAATTTGACTAGTCCAATCTATATGCAAATTAAAGTCTCCCATGATGACAGCTGTTCCCTTATTGCACACTTTTCTAATTTCTCTTTTAATGCCTTCCCTCACGTCTACACTACTATTTGGAGGCCTATATACCACCCCCACTAACGTTTTCCGCCCCTTGCTATTCCTCAATTCTACCCATATAGATTCCGCATCTTCTGAGTTAATATCCTTCCTGTCAATCGTGTCGGTCCCTTCTCTCACCATCAATACTACCCCACCCCCTTTTCTTTCTTGCCGATCCCTCCTAAATGTCGTATACCCCAGGATGTTAAGTTCCCAGGCTTGCCCACCCTGCAGCCATGTTTCTGTAATCCCAATCAAATCATATTTGTTTATCTCAATTTCCACAGCTAATTCATCTACCTTGTTCTGAATGCTTCTTGCATTAAGATATAATGTCTTCAGATTTGCTTTTTTCACCCTCCTTGCTCTTTCTGATTTTTTTACTTTCGCTGCCTAATCTAACTTTTCCTGTTTTATCTTTTCGGTTCTTTGCCCTATCATACAGGTTCCCACCCCCCTGCCAAATTAGTTTAAACCGCACCCGACGGCTGTACCAAACCTAGCTGCCAATATATTGACCCCTTTTGGGTTTAGGTGTAACCCATCCTTCTTGTAGAGGTCATGCCTTCCCCAAAAGAGATCCCAATGATCCAAGAAGCCAAAACCCTGTCCTTTACACCAGCCCCTCAGCCACACATTCATTTTTCTTAACCTTCCATTTTTGTCCTCAGTTGCACTTGGCATAGGTAGCAAACCAGAGATCACCACCCTGGCTGTCCTATTTCTTAGTTTCTGTCCTAGCTCTCTGTAATCCTTTTTCAGTACTTCCTCCTTTTTATCTATGTCACTGGTACCCACATGTATCCAGACATCAGGCTGTTCACCTTCCCCTTTTAGAATACCCTGGACCCGATTTGAGATATCCCTCACCCTTGCACCAGGGAGGCAGCACACCATGCGGGCATACCTATCTGGCTCACAGAATCTCCTGTCTGTATTTCTGACAATGGAGTCCCCAATGACCACTGCATTCCTCTTTACCTTTTGGTCCATCATGCCCAGGTGACTTCAGCGCCCTCCAGCGCGGTTCTCAGCCAGGTCCGGGCTGGGAGTATAAGTGCAGCCCAGCAATAAACCAGTCTGCTCACTGAGCTCAACCCGTCTGGTTGTGTGTGTTATTGCAGGAGAAGTGTAGCTGCTGCTACAGTACCATGTTTTAAGTCTTATGCACACTAGTTTCAATGAAAATATCTGAAATATCAATTCATTGTTTGCAAATAATAAAAGTAGACGATTCCGTAGTCAAAATTTAAATTGATTTCTGTTTCTGCATATTCCAATTTGTGCTTTCTTGCTTTTGATATACAAACATTTTCTTATTATGTTTATCTCTGTCCATGTTTCCAATTTCTGGATCAGTTCTTGGTTTAAACTGTTTTTTTGCTGATTATTATTCTGTTCTGTGCTGGAATAAACAGGTGTCCTTGTTTTAATTATGTATCCCATGTGATTTATAACTCGTGCATCACAATTAGCTTTAGAATCCTGATTAACATGCAAAGATACATACATATTTGCTTGTGAATATTTCAAAAAAGATTCTTTAATTCTATTTTGGAAGGTAGATAATGTTGATTTCTTTAGCATATAATAATAACTTTCCATTGTTTCTTATAACTATCTTTAAATGATTGAAATGAAATTGTTTTTTGTGATATAGAAATCTATCCCAGTACCGACTTGTCTTAGCAATTTTGAAATAATAACACTGGAATTTAATATTGAACACAGATATGAATTATTCAGAAGAGAAACTTGCTTCTTGTTTCTGATCAATATCAAATAATGAGGCCAATCATGTGAAATGTATGTTTTTCTCCTTTTCCTTTTAAAATATTTTCATTGATTTTAATAAAGAACTTATACAAACAAAAAAAGTACAATTCAATAAAATAGTATGGAGTTACATAAACTGAATATCACTAACACACATGAATTGTAAATCATATCCATAATTCATATTCTAAACAGTATATACCTTTTTTTTAGAAAAAAAACTCTAATAATGCAAGAAAATGGGAAAGACAAAAATAGCATTTTCTTCCATAAATTAAATCAGTAAATAGGCCTGAGAGAATTAATGAGATATCACGCTCATTGCTTGAACATAATTTCCCAAGCCTCACAGTTAAGCAGAGAATTGAATGTTGTGTTTTACTATCAAAACTCTGGAGTATAAAATTTTGAATGTTAGTTCACATTTCCAGTACAATTGGATCCAGGATGCCAACTGATACCTCATGGTCCAGCTTTATTGTATATCTTATCATCGATTGAATATTTAAAGAGTATAAACAGTTTATTAAGGGGATGAAAGATGGGAACTGCTCCCACCTATAAAAGTATGTTGAATACATATGACCCTTTATAAAACCATTTTGACATCAAATCATGTTATCCACTGTCTTGGCTCAGCAGAAATTTAACTGATAAAATCTCAACTGCAGATTTACCTTTTAAAATCAACATTCTGCGCAATCAACTTAAAATCTCGGCACATCATTTGTCAAGCAATTATAATACCCCTCCCTCAACTCAATGTCCCTGAAAACTCACCTTTTTTTTTCAGCGAGATCTATGCAAACTATCCCAATTCTCTGCAAAAAGCTGACCAACTACCGTAACTATGAACACTATTAAGCTTGGTTAAGGCGGATGTGCATTTGTCCACATTTTCCTTTTTAACTCCTTTAAACTTTGCAACACACACACACACACACACACACACACACACACACACACACACACACACACACACACACACACACACACACACACACACACACACACACACACACACACACACACACACACACACACACTGTTCCTCTAACATACTTTGAATGCTTTCATCCAGGTATGTGGCTATATCTTCTGTCATCCTGGTCTAATGCTGCATTGTTCTTCTCCTTTAACCTTTCCTTTAGCTTTACTTTTATATCTAATGTCAGGTCACCTCCCCAAATATTTCTTGCCTTGTTTCAGTACCTGCTTGCTCCTCAAATTGCCACTGAACATTTTTGATCTTAAATAAAAGATTTAATTAAAAATGTTAATGCTGCTTAAATGCAAGTTTTGAAAACTTGCCCAATGGGTTCACTAGCTGAAGTAATGAATAACTTGAACCATTCCAGATATAGAAGATGTAGATTCTGAATCTGCCCTGCACTCATTTTTTTGATTGTCACAAAAATCCAACTTGTTCATGAGTGTCCCTTACAGAAGCATATCTGTCACCTCTATCTATTCGAGCACAGAGCCACTAATGTGGATGTCTCTAAAATGCCCCCACAATTCAGGGGAAATTTGTTGCACTTTCAATGAAGTTCACATCCTGTCAACAAATAATATAAATGGATTTATTTAACTGTATGAATTTAAATCTCATCCAGCTTTTAGAAGATTTCAACTCTGGATCAATGGTCCAGAAACTTAAACCTTTGTGCGACAATAGCTCAAATGGGCAATACATCCACCACAGCATTTAGACTATGACATGAAATTTCCTGGTCACAAATGTGTGAGCAGACTTTGTACATGTTAGCAGATTGCCTGCAAATTACTCATTAGTCTGAACCTTGAAACATCTAATACCTGAGCAATGTGAGTCACATAAAAGATATTTAACCAAAGAATGTTGTGATATGTTACATTTCCTATTTGATTGGCTAGTGGAGCATTGAAAGCAAGAGCATTCCATCAGAATTCAGGTGACTAAAACAAGTGTGAATTATTTGATAACACTTAGTATGATTTCACCACAAAAAAGATGATTTGACAGACATGACCAGAGAATTTCCAACCAATAAACTGCAAATTATTTCTTAATAAACATCATGTGAGTTAATCCTGTACCATGAATAGTATTGAACATCAATATCAAGATATATATATATATCAAGATATATTAAGGAAAGAAGATAACTGGTCTCTTCATTCTTAATATTATTTGAATACCATTTATTACTGTCTTTTAATTATTCAAAGGAAGTGATTAAACTCAAAAGAAACATTTTTATTAAAATGCTGCTATTTTGGGAATTGATATGAGAAAGCAGGATTAGAAAAGTAGATCAGAAGTTTTTTACAGGTTCAATTACCAAATGTTCCCATGACTTGTGAATCTAACATGCTGGATGTAATTTTCAAATTACAACCCTCCCAGAAGGGTTTAATAATCTTTATATATGATAAAAGATAAGATTAAAAGAGCATGGGAACATGATCTACAGTTTTCTATCTCAGACAAAAACTGGGATTGGAGAACAATAGATCAAGATGCTTGGGGAGTATTATGTAAGGATTATATGATTAAAACTATTAATGTAAGATATAGATTGGTGTAAGATATAGATTGGTACAATATAACTTCCTACATCAGCTATATTTAACACCTCAAAGATTTAAAAGATTTAATTTGATTTCTCCAATTTATGTTTTAGATGTCATAAAGAAATAGTTCTTTTTTTCATTCAACTTGGCAGTGTATTAAAGTTAGGTCTTTTTGGATACAAATTAAATTATTTTTAGAAAAAAGTGTTAATGGTTAATTTTTCATTAGATCCAATGTTATTTTTGTTAGGAAACATTAAAGTGTATAGTTTAAAATTAAGAGTAACTATGTATCAAATTGTATTTTTATGGCTGGTGTTGGCTGTTGTGAGGAAATGTGTAGTCATTACATGGAAATCTGATACAGATTTAGGGTTGCAAAGATGGTATTGTGGCGGCACACATACTCATGGCGAACTGGCCCCGCTTGAAGATGGCGCAGTCAGGGGACCTCCTTGCTTTGTGGCTTTAGCCCAGAGCACGCCTCAGGCAGACGCGATGATGTCACCGCCCGCACGGGGCAGAGCTCATGCTGCCCTTAAAGGGGTGCATGAGAGTTTTGAAATAAACAGTCGTTGAGAACCTCCAACATGGTGGTTGTGAGTCTCCTTCATCATAGCTACTGCTACATTGGTGACCCCGACGAGTCCAGATGTTTTTCTGGCCTCCCAGCATGTATCCCATAGAGCTCAATGCTGTCGCAGTGAAACATCCCCCTCCCTTTCTGGACATATCGCCTACGTATGTGGTTCGGGCAAGTGGAAACGCAGTTTCATCTCATAAACATTTCATCAGATGCCACGATGTTTTACCAAAACACTGTCACGGTGAAACTTCCCCCTCCTTTTCTGGACATATCACCCACGAATGTGGTTCGGGAAAGTGGAAACACAGTTTCGTCTCATAAACATTTCATCAGATGCCATGATGTTTTATCAAAATGCTGTCGCGGTGAAACATCCCCCTCCCTTTCTGGACATATCGCCCACGTATGTGGTTCGGGTAAGTGGAAACACAGTTTCATCTCATAAACATTTCATCAGATGCCACGATGTTTTACCACGTCATGAGTGTACTCGACGAGGAGACCACAGCCAGGGTGTATGTCCTCATCCACAACCCGCCGGACGATGGTAAATACCCTGCCCTCAACAACATCCTCCTCGGCACTTTCAGTCTCTCCCCACAACAGCACGCCTTCAGACTCCTGCATCTGGGCAGGCTAGGAGACAGAACCCCATTGGCCCTGATGGACAAGATGGTGACACTGGTGGAGGATCACAAGCCCTGCTTCTTGTTCCGCTAGATCTTCCTGGAGCAGATGCCCGAAGACATACAGCTCCTGCTGGTGGACGAGGACTTCTCTGATCTACGGCGAGTCGCGGCCCACGCAGTTACTATCTGGCAAACCAAGCGGGAGAATGAAGCCACCCTCAGCCAGGTCACCCACCTAGGGCCTAGTCAACCGCAGGCCCCCCCAAGCTCAAGCTGGAAGAACACCACCCCACCTGGTGCTTCTATCACCAATGCTGGGGGACTCAAGCCCGTAAGTGCAGGCAGCCCTGTACCTTTCAGGGAAACCACTCGGCCAGCCGCCGTTGATGGCTGTGGTGGCTGGCCATGCGAAAAGTCTGCTGCATGTGACCGACAAGTCCATCGGCCAATGTTTCCTAGTGGACACTGGAGTGGAGCTGAGTGTCTTACCCCCGACTGCCCTTGATTCCACACCCAAGTATTGGGGCCCTACCCTGCGGGCAGCTAACAGATCCGCCATCAAGACCTTTGGCACTCGCAGCACGCAGATCCAAATCGGGAAGGATAAGTTCCGCTGGAGGTTTGTGCTGGTCTCAGTGGGCACTGAGGTGTTGGGGGCCGATTACCTCAGAGCACATGGCCTGCTGGTGGATGTTAAGGGCAAATGACTAGTCAACGCTCGCACTTTTCAGTCAATCCGTCTTGATGCCACAGAAGCCTGTAAGCTGGAGATAGCCGCCATCACTGCTCCCATGGACAAGAATTCCAGAATACTCGATGAATTCCTCACCATCCTGCAGCCACAGTTCACCGCTGCCATGCCCCAGCACGGGTTCTATCACCATATCTCCACCTAGGGCCCCCCGCTGCACACCAAGGACAAATGACTACCTCCTGAGAAGCTATAGCTGGCCAAGGAAGAGTTCTCCCGCCTGCAGGAGTTGGGAATCGTCCACAGATTCGATAGTCCCTGGGCCTCTCCTCTCCACATGTTCTCCAAGACTTCCCGAAGCTGGCAACCCTGCGCGGATTATCGGTGCCTGAACGATGCGACTACGCTGGACAGATATCCCATCCCACATATTCGAGACTTTACGGCAAACTTGCATGGCGCCCAGGTCTTCTTGAAAGTCGACCTAGTACGGGGCTACTATCAGATTCCGGTCCACCCTGAAGACATCAGTAAGACAGTGATCGTCACCCCATTTGGGCTGTTTGAATTCTTGAGGATCCCCTTCAGACTAAAAAATGCAGCCCAGACATTCCAGTGCCTGATGGATGCAGTGGGCAGGGACTTGGACTTTGTGTTCATATACCTCGATGACATTCTCATTGCCATCCGTGACCACAATGAGCACAAAGTCTATCTCTGCAACCTGTTTGCCTGTTTGGCAGAGTTTGGCCTCTTGGTAAACATGGCCAAGTGCCAATTTGGGAAGCGGACACTGCAATTCCTGGAACACACCATCTCAGCGGCCGGAGCCGCTCTGTACCAGAGAAGGTTGCTGCCGTGTGTCAGTTCGTGAAACCCACCACCCTCAAGGGCCAGCAAGAGTTTGTCGCCATGATGAACTTCTACCATCAGTTCATCCAGGAATTATGATGGTATTAGACGGGAGTTGAGTAAGATTGATTGGGTGGTATTTATGGGGGAGTTGACTGTGGATAGACAATGGAAAGCATTCACAGATCTAATGGAGAAATTGTAAAAATTGTTTATACCGGTTTGGCATAAAAATAAACCAAAAAAAGGTGACTCAACCGTGGATAACAAGGGAAATTAGAGACAGCTTTTGGTCCAAAGAGAGAGCATATCAATTGACCAATAAAAGTACCACAACCACAGACTGGGAGCAGTTCAAGATGCACCAAAGGAGGACAAAGGGATTAATCAAGAGAGCAAAAATAAATTACGAAAGTAAGCTTGTGGCAAATATAAAAACCGACTGCAAAAGCTTTTATAAATATGTCAAGAGGAAAAGATTGGTGAAATCCAGAGTAGGTCCTTTGCAGTCGGAATCAGGGGAATATATAATGGGGAATAAGGAAATGGCAGACCAATTAAATTCTTACTTTAGTTCTGTTTTTACAAGAGAAGATACAAATAACCTCCCAAGGATGTTGGGAAACATAAAGACTAATGCAAGGGAGGAACTGAAAGAAATCAGTATCTCTAAGGAGGTACTGATGGTCTTGGGGAAATTGATGGGATTGAAGGCAGATAAATCCCAAGGGCCTGATAATCTACATCTTAGGGTACTTAAGGAAGTGGCCATTCAGATAGCAGATGCTTTAAGAATTATTTTCCAGAACTCGATAGACTCAGGATCAGTACCCATGGATTGGAGAGTAGCTAATGTTACCCCACTATTTAAAAAGGGGGGTAGAGAAAAAGCGGGAAATTATAGGCCGGTGAACCTTACTTCAGTAGTGGGCAAAATGATGGAATCCATTATTAAGGATGGAATAGCAAAGCATATGACTAGCAGAGAAGGGATCGGACAGAGTCAACATGGATTTACAAAAGGTAAATCGTGCTTGACAAATCTATTGGAATTCTTTGAGATGGTGACAGGTAAAACAGATGGGGGAGAGCCAGTGGATGTGGTGTACCTGGACTTCCAAAAGGCCTTCGATAAGGTCCCGCATAAACGACTGGCTTACAAAATCAAGGCTCATGGGATTGGGGGAAAAGTATTGATGTGGATTGAGAACTGGCTGGCAGGTAGAAGACAGAGAGTTGGGATAAATGGCTCGTTTTCTGAGTGGCAGGCGGTGACCAGTGGGGTGCCACAGGGATCTGTACTGGGACCCCAGCTGTTCATAATTTACATTAATGATCTGGATGAGGGGATTGGATGTAATATCTCCAAATTTGCAGATGACACTAAGCAAGGAGGGGTTGTGTGCACAGAAGAGGGGGTCAGGAAGCTCCAGTGTGATTTGGATAAATTGAGGGACTGGGCAGATACATGGCAAATGCACTACAATGTGGATAAATGTGAGGTTATCCACTTTGGTAATACAAACCGGAGGGCAGATTACTATTTGAATGGCAATAGATTAAGAGATGGGGAAGTGCAGAGAGACCTAGGGGTACTTGTACACCAGTCTCTGAAGGCGAGCATGCAGGTACAGCAGGCGGTTAAAAAGGCAAATGGTATGTTGGCCTTCATATCAAGAGGGTTTGAGTATAGGAACAAGGATACCTTACTGCAGCTGTACAGGGCCTTGGTGAGACCACACCTGGAGTATTGTGTGCAGTTTTAGTCACCTTATCTAAGGAAGGATGTTCTTGCAATGGAGGGAGTGCAGAGGCGATTCACCAGGCTGATACCTGGAATGGCAGGAATGACTTATGAGGAAAGATTGCGCAAATTGGGATTGTACTCCCTGGAGTTTAGAAGATTGAGAGGGGATCTTATAGAGACCTATAATATTCTGGCAGGACTGGACAGAATGGATGCAGATCGGATGTTTCCAAGGATGGGAAAATCCAGAACCCAGGTCCATGGTTTGAGGATAATAGGCAAACCATTTAGGACCGAGATGAGGAGGAATTTCTTTACCCAGAGGGTGGTGAATCTGTGGAATTCATTGCCACAGAGGGCAGTAGAGGCAGGTTCATTAAATATATTTAAGAGGGAATTAGATATATTTCTTCAGTATAAGGGTATTAAAGGTTACAGAGAGAAGGCGGGGACGGGGTACTGAACTTTAAGATCAGCCATGATCTTGTTGAATGGCGGAGCAGGCTCAAAGGGTCGAATGACCTACTCCTGCTCCTATCTTCTATGTTTCTATGTTTTTATCCCTGGGGTGGCTCACATCATGCGGCCATTATTCTCAACGATCACTGCGAAAGACAAGGTCCTGGTTTGGTTGGAAGAGGCGGAGGGTGCCCTTTGCAGCAACAAAGGACATGCCCAGAGGCCCACACCACACTCTCGGTTGATGCCTCGGCCATGGCCGTTGGGGGAGTGCTGGAGCAGTGGGTCGATGGCCAGTGGTCCCCGCTGGCCTTCTTCAGCGGGCACCTCTGACCCACGGTACTCAAGTACAGCGCCTTTGACAGGGAGCTCCTGACCCTGTACCTGGCCATCAGAGACTTCTGGTACTTCCTGGAGGGCAGGCCGTTCACCACGTTCACTGATCACAAGCCGCTCACGCAGGCCCTCACGATGGTCGCCTCACCAGCAGCGGCTCCTATCCTATGTGTTGGAGTTCACCACTGACATCCGGCACAGGGCAGGTAAAGACAACATCGTGGCGTATGCGCTCTCTCGACCCGTAATCCAGAGCCTCGCCCCCCCCCGGCCTAAACTACACTCAGCTGGCGCAGGCCCAGAGGGAGGACGTAGAAATAGAGGCCTTCCACACAGCCATTACAGGGCTCTGCCTCCAAGACATCCATTTGCCAGGCAGCCTGGACACGCTGCTCTGCGACATTTCCACCGGATCACCGTGCCCGGTAGTCCCCTGCAGTGGAGGTCACGGGCCTTCAGCATGGTCCATGATCTAGCTCACCCCTCGGTCAAGTCATCGGTGTGGATGGTGGCAGAGCAGTTTGTGTGGCATGGGCTCAAGAAGGAGGTAGCTCAAATGGTGAGGAGCTGCATGTAGTGCCAGACCTCCAAGGTCCACCAGCACACAAAGGCCCCGATTCAACAGTTCGACCCTGTGGCCAAAAGGTTCCACCACATACACGTTGATATTGTGGGCCTCTTATTGGTATCCAGGAAGGCACACTACTTGCTGACGGTAGTCGACCAAACCACGAGATGGCCAGAAGCCATCCCCATCAAGGACACTTCCACCGAAACATGTGCCAGGAACTTGCTTGCTCACTGGATCGTCAGGTTTGGGGTCTTGCCACATATTACCAGTGACAGAGGTGCCCAATTCATGTCTACCCTCTGGGCACAAGTGGCGAGCCTGCTGGGGGTCAAGCTCCACCACACTACAGCCCGCAAGCAAAGGGCCTGGTGGAGTGATTTCACCACCACCTGAAGGCAGCCCTCATGACCCGCCTCACCGGTCCTGGCTGGGTAGACAAGTTGCCCTGGGTCCTGCTCAGCATCAGGACGGCTCCAAAGGAGGATCTGCAGGTGTCATCCGTAGAGTTGGTTTATGGCACACCACTGTCGCTATCCGGCGAGTTTTTCGGCCCGGACATGAGTATGTCTTGCCTTAATTTAGAAAAGACCAGGTGTTCCACGTTGTATTCTAACACTAATTTTCATAAAATTTTGAGTCCTTTTCTGGACTATTTTCGTGCTCATTAGATCAGTTTGTCTGAATCATTGAGTGCATTTATTTATGTACATGGTTAGTAATGCTTTATAGTTAGTAATGTTTTATAAATTCAGCAGAACTAATCTATCTTTAATTTTATGTTAAAACATTCCAGGTTTTTTCAGTGGTGGGGAGGTTATATTTTTTATTTTTTGTCATTCTGATAATATTGTATGGGGAAGAGCTTTATCATTATTGTTTTGTTTTTGGTAACCTTATAATGTGTTTTTGACCTATAAAACGCAATAAAAAAAAATTGAAAGGCAGAGAAAAGTAACATGCAACAAATTTAATTTTACAGCAAATAATTCATCCCAGATTAGGCCAAATTTTCAGTTCAAACCCATCATTTAGCCTTAGCCAAGGCCTTCAATAGTACCTTCGATGTAGAATTTTGTTTTGTCCTCTCCTACAAATGCAGTTATTCCTACCCCCAGAGCTTCTCAAGATTATACCAACATCTGTGATTTTGTGCACCATGGTTAGCCACGCTGTTA
The DNA here is from genome assembly GCF_036971445.1 of Narcine bancroftii. Taxonomy (NCBI): domain Eukaryota; kingdom Metazoa; phylum Chordata; class Chondrichthyes; order Torpediniformes; family Narcinidae; genus Narcine; species Narcine bancroftii. The sequence continues at coordinate 411,349,698 of NC_091469.1, forward strand.
CTGTGCCAGCGATCCAGGTTTAAATCCGGTGCTGTTGGTAAGGAGCTTGTACATTCTCATAGTGTCTGTGTGGGTTTTCCCTGGGTGCTCTGGTTTCCCCCAACTCTTCAAAACATATGTGTGATTAACTGGGTGTAATTGAGCAGCAAGGGCTTGTGGGCTAGAATGGCCTGTTACCGTGCTTTATGTCTAAATTTAAACATTTCAATTTAAAATGGAATAGATTTGGAACAGACCAGGAATGGTTAGCAGAACTTGAACTGCACTTGACAGCCAGACAAAAACAGAGTATTTTTATTCTTTATTTAACAAGAGGAGCATTTCACTGCCATATCTGCCATCACTCCTGCACACTCACAGCAACCAAACCCAAATACTGTGGTAACTGGGACGGGTTGGACCTGAACTAGAGGAGAACTAATATCCAAGCAGGGAGGTTTGTTAATACTGTTGGGTGGGAGGAGGGGGTTAAACTACATTTGCAAGGGGCTGAGAACCAAAGTGAAGAGGCAGGGGAAGAGGTAGTTGGCACACAAATAGTGGATAGCAAGATAGGGAAAAATTAGATGAAACAGTCATAAAAATAAACAAACACAGGGCTAAATGTTCTATATTTAAATTAACACAGCATAAGAAGGAAAGTAGATTACCTTTTAATAGCGCTACAGATTGGCAAGTATGATGTTGTGGTCATCATGGGCTCACAGCTAAAGGATGGGTGACATTGGGAGCTGAATGACCAAGGATACACAGTGTATCAAAAGGATAGACAGGTAAGCGGAGGGATTGGTGTGGCTCTGTTGGTAAAGGAATGACATTAAATCTTTAGAAAGAGATGACATAAATCAGAAAATACAGAATCTTTGTGGGTTGAGTTAAGAAACGGCAATAGAAAAAGGACGCTGTTGGCAGTTGTATACAGACCAAACAGATTACAACAGCAAATTAAAAAGGCATATCAAAAGGACAATTTTATGATAGTCATGGGGGATTTTAATATGCAAGTAGATTGAGAGAACCAGGATGGGACTGGATCTCAAGATAGAGAATTTGTAGAATGCCTATGAGATGGCCTTTTAGAGCAGCTTGTTGATGAGCCCACTAGGAGATCAGCTGTACAGGAATGGGTGGTGTCTAATGCACCAGAGGTGATTAGAGATTGAGTTTAATTTGAGATTTAACAAGAAGAAACTGAAGTCAGATGTGTCATATTTACAGTGGCATGAGAGAGGAATTGGCCAAATTGGAAGGGGGCACTAGTAAGGAGGAAAGGATGGTGTTTCTGCAAGAAATGAGAGAGGATATTCAAATGGAAATTTGTCACAAAACTGTTGCTGACAAGGGAAATCAAGGCCAATGTAAAAGCAGAAGAGAGGGCATACAAGGAAGCAAAAATTAGTGATAAGTTTAAAAAAACTTACAAAAGACAAGTAAAAATACTCAAAAGGAGCAAAAAATCAAAGTAGGCCAGCAAACAATATCAAAGAGGATACAAAAATCGTCAACTATATCAAGAATAAAATAAAGATGAGTGTAGATATAGGACCATGAGAAAATGATGCTGGAGGAATAATAATGGGAGTCAGGGAGATGGGAGAGGAGCTAGATGAGTATTTTATATCAGTCTTCACTGTGGAAGGCACTAGCTGTGTTCCAGTTATCCAAGGGTATCAGGGAGGGGAAGTTATTATTTCAAGGGAGAAGGTGCTCAGAAAGCTGAATGGTCTAAACGTGGACAAGTCTCCTGGACCAGATAAATTGAGCCCTGTGGTTCTAGAAGAAGTAACTATAGAGATTGTGGAGGCATTGATAATGATATTTTAAGAATCAATAGATTCTGGGATGGTCCTGGAGGACTGGAAAATCGCAACTATCACCCCACTATTCAAGAAGGGAGGGAGGCAGCAGAACGGAAATTATAGACCAGATAGCTTGGTTGGGAAGACGTTAGTAACAAAGCTGAGATTATGGAGTTCTTGGAGGGACATGACAAGATGGGCCAAAGCCAGCATGGTTTCCCTAAGTGAAAATCTTGCTTGTCAGATTTATTGGAATACTTTGAAAAAGTGACAAGCAGGCTAGATAAAGGAATACAGTGGGTGTTGTGTATTTGCATTTTCAGACGGCTTTGATAAGGTGCCACACATGAAGCTACTTAACAAGATAAGAGCCCATGGTGTAACAGGAAACATAATAGCATGAGTAGAGCATTGGCTGATTGGCAGGAAGGAGGGAGTCAGAATATAGGGATCATTGTTGGTTGCCTACCATTTGCAAGTGGTGTTCCACATGGGCTAGTGTTGGAGGCACTTCTTTTTATATCAATGATTTAGATTATGAAACAAATGGCTTTGTGGCCAAGTTTTCATCTGATAAGAAGGTAGTTGGTGGAGCAGGTAGTGCTGAGGAAACAGGGAATCTGTAGAAGGACTTAGACAAATTTTCAGAATGGGAAGTGAATTAGAAAATGACATAGAGTGTCAGAAAGAGTACAGCCATGCAATTTGGTGGAACAAATAAACACAGACAACTTTCTAAATAGGGAGAAAATGGGAAATTCCTAGATGCAATGGGACCAGGCAGTTCTTGTGCAGGATACCCTGAAGGTAAACTTATAGGTTGAATGCAATGCTGGCATTCATTGCAAGTTTAATAGAATATAAGAGTAGGGATGTAATGATGAGGCTTTATAAAGCACTGATGAGATTTCACTTGGAGTATTGCAAACAGTTTTGGGCTTCTCATTTCAGAAAGGATGTGCTGATGTTAGAAAGGGTTCAGAGGAGGTTCACAAGATAAGTCTGGGAATGGAAGTGTTATCATATGAGGAATGTTCGACAGCTCTTGATTGTACTTATGTAATTTAGGAAAATGAGCGGAATCTCATTGAAACATTTTGAATGTTGAAAGGCGTGCACTGATTAGGTGTAGAAAGTTTGTTTCCCATGATGGAATGGATCAAGGACAAGAAGGCACAGCATTGGGAATGAAGGGTGGCCACTTAGAACAAAGATGAAGAGGAATTTCTTTCACCAGAGGATGGTAAATCTGTGAAATTTGTTGCCACAGGTGGCTGTGTAGGCCAAGTCATTTGGTATATTTAAGGCAGAGATTGGTAGATTCCTGATTAGCCAGGGCATCAAAGGTTATGGAGAGAAAGTTAAGCAATGGAGCTGTGTGGGTAAATGGATCAACTCAGAATTGAATAGTGGGCCAGACTCAATGGGCTGAATAGCCTATTTCTGTTCCTTTGTCTTGTGGTCTTAGTCTTATGATCCAATTTGATTTTTGAAGATTAAATCACATAATATAACATTTCTTGAGTTTTCATGTCAATGATTAAAACATTTACAAATGTTTACCACTGGCTGACTCAGTTACTGCAACTCACATACACTAATAAAAATGTCAAGAAATTACATTAACTTAAATTAATGTAAAATATGAAAGTCATTAATTATAAAATAAATGGAAAATTCTACAGAATTAACTCACAAAAGCACCAGTAAACCTCTGCAATACAATTCAACAAACTGAGAACTTGATTTATTCAATTACTGTAAATGGGAATCCACACATTATCCTCTTCCAGCCATAAAAACCCATAATCTTATAAAACAGAAAATCTGTTGACTCACTACAAACACAACCAAGGGAGAAATGCTGGTGGATCAAGCCTTTCTTGAACCTCCAGTAATTGAACTGATCTTCCTGCAGGATTACAAATCTATTTTAGGATTGTGTTATTATTTGTAAAATTAAATGGAATGAAAATTTTTAAAACAAAAATTGCAATCTCTCTCTCTCTCACACACACACACACACACACACACACACACACACACACACACACACACACACACACACACACACACACACACACACACACACACACACACACACACACACACACACACACACACACACACACACACCTTAAATTCAGCCAGCTTATCGGATGCTTTTTGTGATACAGTTGTGGCAGCAAGTACTTGCCACTGTTCACAATGGCCTGTGATAGGAATTGCTGAAAGTTGGAAGTGACAACTTGCCTTAAAGGAAATGCACATCTGGAAATTAGAGAGAGGGCAAGGAATTACATGGCACCCTAACTAATCAGCAAGTAGGACTGAGAAATCAACGTTGCAGAGATTGATGTGGATGTGCAAATTGAAAGGAACAAATCTAATATCAATCTACGCATGCGTATATCTTTCTGGACATTCAACGTTGTTAATGGTTCCATATCTTGAGATTATGTTCCTTCCCAGTTTAAATCTGTTGTCATCTTGCTCCTTAAAAAGGAATCAATTTTTCTCTCTTTTGCAAATTACTACAGGAATTCCATTCTTCCTTTCTTGCCATGCTCCTTCAATGTATTATGGTCTCCTAAATTCATGCTTGTCTTACCTAAAATTGGAGTCCCTCTAACCTGGATTCTGCTCCTGTCAAAGCCACTGATCCACATATTAAATGGTTCTTATCAGAGCCAATCATCCAATGTGATTGAAGCAAATGTAATTTATCCCCATTTTTCCAGCCTTTTAATCACACCATCCTCCTGCATCAAAGGCACCGAGTAAATTATGTTTTTTGTAATTCCTAAACAAAAGCAGAGAAATTCCAAGTTAATCCAGTAAAGTGTAGGGTGATGCATTTTGGTAGGCCAAACTTGAAGGCAGAGAATGTTTAATGGTAAGATACTTAATAGTGTGGAAGATCAGAGGGACCTTGGGGTTGATAGGATAGTTAAGAAGACTTATGGTATGCTGGCCTTCATTAATTGGGGGTTGAGTTCAGGAGTTGTGAGGTAATGTTGCAGCTCGATAAATCTCTGTGAGACCTTACTTAGAATATTGTGTTCAGTTCATTATAGGAAGAATGAAGAAGGCATGGAGAGGGTGCAGAAGAGATTTATCAGGATGTTGTCTGGATTGGAAAAAATGTCTTAAGAGGTAAGGTTAGCAAAGCTTGGGGATTTCTCTTTGGAGCAAAGAAGAATGAGAGGTGACCTAATGGAGGTCTACAAGATTATGAGAGGCCTAGATAAGGTAGATAATCAGCTCCTTTTTCTCAGGATGGTTAGAAAATACCAGAGGACATCTGTACAAAGTGAAGGGAGGAAAGTTTAGGGGAGCATCAGAATTGTGGGTGCCTGGAATGTATTGCCTGGGGTGGTGTTGGAGGCTGGAACAAAGGGGGAATTTAAGACAGATACATGGTAAGGTGGGTTTAGTTTTTTTTTGGTAAGTATACATGGATCAGCACAACATCATGGGCCAAAGTGCCTGCACAATAATGTTCTAATGTAAGGAAATTTGGGATGGAATCTTAACTAGCCCATTTCTCCATTGACAATGATTGTCAGGATATGTGTGATGAGAAATAATGTTAAACATTTGAGGAAAGAAATAGAGAGGGACACAACCTAACTTGCTGAGTATTTTCAACATTGTGGACAATGTATCCCAGGGAATGTGAAACTCAGCAGCTGATGAAGAGCTGGATGTACTTTCTCCTGCAATACTGATACTCAGAGGAGCAGGAAGAATTGTAGTGTGTATTAATTAGTGTGACATCATTGTATGAACTATTTCAACCAATGCATACTGTTGGGCACATGCATGGTTGGGTAGGAACCTTCGCTTTGTTACTTTACCCATTAATTCTCCTGTGTTTGAGTCTGAACTCAAGTCCTATTCCTCTGGTCTCTGAATTTTCTTGGACTTACCCTGTCGCTGTGAGTGCCCATTCACTTGATGCCTTTGCCTAATGGTTTCTGTGTTTGTGTGTGGCATTGCAAGCCCTGCATGGGATTTCATGTAGGGCAGATACATTCCATTCACAAGGGTTATATAGAGGGTCAGAAATAAAATAGTCACCAAAGACATCAATTGAAAAATGTGTCAAAAAAACTAATAGGTGATAAAGGCCACAGTCTGCATCCTAATGTCTAAGAGGCAGAGATGGTGGATATGTTTGGTGTAATCTACCAAAATTCCTTGGATTCTGCAGAAATACAAACCTGTAATTCCATCATTCAAGAAAGGTGAAAAACAGAAAGTAGGAAGCTATAGGCTGATTGCAGGAAAAATGCTGGAATATATGTGAAGTAAACATTTACAAACTCAATTAGATAATCACATAGAGTCAACATGGTTTAATGGAAGGGTTATTGACAAGTTTGTTAGAGTTATATGAACAGGGTGGATAAAGTGGAACCAGTGGATGTTGTGTACTTGGTTACTCAGTAAGATGCCACATAAATATCTCCATGCACTTTAATTATATCAGCATAGATAAATGAATGGCTAACTAATGAAAATCAGTAATTGAAGGGGTGGCACAGGGAGCAGTGCTGGACCCTCAATCAATTACAATTTATATTATTGGGTGGCCAAATTTGCTGAGAGTACAAAGGAAAATGGGAAATCAAGTTGTGGGAACAAAACAATATATGGATGGGTTGGGTGAGTAGACAAGAAGTTATCAGATAATGTGGAGAAATGTGAGGCTATTTTTGAAAAGAAAAAAGAAAATCAAAATTAATATTTATTGTGATATAAAAGGTCTGGAAGTCTGAGTGTATAAACACAAAACATTTTCATCCAGGTAAAAGAACTAATGGGGAAGGCTTAACCTTTACTGTTAAGGTTTTGAATGGTTCCAGCAGGGAAGGTTTGTTGCATGTTTATAGGGTGCTGGTGAGAATTCATCTGGAGTACTGTACACCGTTTAAGGAAGGAAATGTTTGCATTGGAGACATTGCAGATAATTTACACTAATTTGTTTTCTGAGGGATTGACAAATAATGAAAGCTTGAAGAGACTATTATGTGTTTACACCCATTAAAGTTTAGAAGAACAAGAGATTATCTTATTAAAACTTGTAAGGTTCTGAGGTAGAATAACAGGGCCAATGCTGAGAGAATGTTTCCAAAACTGGGAATATCTGGACCGAGGTGGCATAATTTAAGAATAAGAGGTGAGCTAGTTAAGAAGGAAATGCGGAGTAATTTCTTCTTTCAGTGAGTTGCAAATCTTTAGAATTCTCAACCCCAAAGAAGTGTTAAGCTGGTATCATTGGTTACATTCAAGGTGAAGATGGACAGATCTTTGAGCCACAAACTGGTCGAAGACCATGTGGAAACTATTGAGAAGCAGAGTTAAATGCAGATTGATTCACTTTTATCTTATTGAATTGCCCTTTCATTTCTTACATTTTACATTCTTAGCCATTGTAAAATATCAGTATTTATGTGGGATATGGGTAAAAGTGTCGCAAAGGTAGAAGCTCTGATGCCAAACTCTGATGGTGAATTTGACATGAAAATCAAGGGAAGCTCAAATGAGGCTCATCTATTACCATTTGAGAACAGCAAAATAATTCAAGCACAATGGAAAGAACATATACCTCAGACCGAGAAATCCAAGCAGAATAATGTCAATCATGTTTTTAAGAGGAGATGTAGTAACTTTAACAGAAAGTCACAAAGGACTCTTTTGCAATATATGGAAACCGACGAGCAATGTGAATGATGAAGTTTAAGCAACGTGTAATGCCATAAACAGACACGATGAAAAATGCAGCAAACTCAAAATTAAAATCCAGTCAATGGCCAGTATGCCAATATAAAGATTGACAGAGCTGCTGAGTGCTGAATTATGAGCATTAAAACAACACATTGGGTTGGTTAAAAACAGAAGAGTAATTGGACAATGAAGTTGGCAGTTTAATAGATTATTATTCATCACGACAAGCAGACATTCTCTACAAATTTAAAGCACATCGAATTGTTATACTTTATAGAAGAATTGTAAAAGTAGGTGGTTAAATACAATTTTATTAGCTAAATATCAAAAAGGAGAAAAAAGGGGGAGGAGGTTCCATTCTTCTGCAAATATCCCTAGCATTCAGAATGTTCACTCTTGACAAATTGTCGTGAATAATTTAAAAAATTTAACACAAAATGTTGAAATTAACTAAAATACCCAAAAACATCTTCCTCCAGAGCAATTGTACTCTTCTCATCATCTTGATGTTGCTGTTGTTGACGTCTCCTCTCTCTGTGTTAGTGCCCAGAGATTCACTGGTCCCACGAGGATCAAAGCTTCCACCAAGACTTCAAGGTTCCTTTTATTATCACGTGTCGAAATGTAATGTAGATGATAGGCCAACATTAGTCTGTTGGTTTGCGGAGGAGCTAGTGGAGTTGTTCAAGTTAACCAGTATGGTCTTGAAGGGCCGACATGGCCTGTTTCCGTGCTGTAAACGGTTATATGGTTATATAATTACATTTTTTACTTCAATACTTTGAGTCTGACAAATGATTCCATTGAATTCATCTTTAAAATGTGAGCATTTTAAGACCCCCTTGAATGTTCAAACACATTTGCTGGGACAAAGTAATTCACATGATCAACCAAAGAATCTAGATGCACCAAATTAATGATGTGAGGATTAACTCCTTGAGAGCACCAATATCCCAATTATTGATGGAGGAAATTTACCAGTGGCCATGACTGATGTGCCAAGTGACAAAAATATATCTGGTCTGGAAGTTTCCTTGATCTCAATCACACTTGAGCAAAATAATTTAGCTGAAGGAGTCTGAAACCTGGCCCAATGTAGGCCAATTAACATGTCCCCATTTGACCGATGCTGAGGAGAATGTCTCATGGTCATAATAGTTTGCAAACCATTTCTCATGAACTGCCTCCTACCGTGGGCTAGTACTATTTAGTAACAAAGCTGTCCTTTTCATTTTACACCTGAGCACTGCTAAAAATTGCTATTTGCACATTTTTTGAAGTCCACTTTTCACTTGTATTAATGCCTGCTATTCACATACGTAGAACATAGAACAGTTTAGGCCCTTGCTCTATTTATACCTACCAACCAAAAATTAAAACCCTCCCTACCTCATAACCCTCTAGTTTTCTTTCATCCATGTAACTGTCTAACAGTGTCTTATGATTAACACAGATTGGGTATTAAATCTTTTAAAGACCTTTTTTATTGGCAACAATTTTGCATCTTTTGAACAATTGGTGGTAAAATTTAATGAACCAAAAACTCATTTTTTTTAGTTATTTACAAATTAGACACTTTGTTCAATCTCAGATCCCTGATTTTTCTAGAATCCCTGAGGCGATTGTTCTTGACACCTTTTTGATCTTACCATAAAGGCTTAATATCTCTTATTTATGATAATTTAGCTGATCTAAGTCTTTCCCCGTATGTTAAAATCAAGAATACCTGGGAGCAGGATTTGAATCTTTCATTGTCTGATGAGGTTTGGAACTCCATTTTTAAATTGATTAACATTACTTCCCATTGTGCATGGCAATTTAAAGTGGTACATAGAGCACATATGACTAAAGTTAAATTGCCTCATTTTTATTCAGAGATAAATCTTTTATGTGATAAATATAAAATAGGTGATGTGTGGCAGATGATGTGGCGGCTGGTCATTCCCGGGTTGAGTGGACTTTGGGGGAGGCTGGTGAAACATGGGGGAAGTTCCCTCCAGTCACAGTTGCTGAGATGCAAACCTCTCAACGTTAGAACGGGCAAGTTTTAAATGTCTGTGCTGCTGGCTGCAGACAACTTGCTGATAAACAACCACTTCAGTGTAATGGAGTGCAGGGTGCAGTAACATTCTAGAAAAATTGAGGCTCTAATGCCATGCTGTGTTGAGCAAAAACTTGCAGATAATTTAAAATGTTGCTGATGTGTTCCCCTGACCTTGCAACATTGGCCAGACTTGTTGTACAGTTCATGAGGCACACAAGACATCAGCTTGACCTACTTCGAGTCACCAAAGTGAGTAAGTAGGTTGTAAAACAGTCTTTCAAACTTCCAAACAGTTACCTTCTACGACACCTCTTGCTGTTGGTTCAGTCGACCGTGGAGGGAAGAGCGACTGGCCTCCTGGTAATTTATTTGCTGAACTGTGATGTGACACTGATTGATTTGCAGTCATTCATAGCTACAGTCAACTGGAGCAGTACAAAAGTAGGTTCAGCTGGGTCAGGCAGTCTCTCATTCATTCCTGGCTCATTGGAGCACTACTGCAAGCAAGCTGCTTGTTGCTGCAAATGATTTGAGCTTGGGCTTGCAGATTGTCCATCAAGCATGTCTACTATTTATTGTTTGCGTGTTGCTGTAGCAAATTAATTTGAGCTTGGCCTTTGAGCGTGTCCGTTATTTATGGCTGGCTTGTTGGCATGTTACTGTTGAACGTGTCCGTTATAGGGTCTAGCTTCCGGCTAGACCCATCAAGGTCACTAATGTGACGAATGTTGTTTGTGCTCATACACCATCATGTTGAAATAACGAGACCACACCTGAAGTTGTTAGCCAATGAAAATAAGTGTTTATTACAGTGTTATCAGGCTTAATATAGACACACAACATGTGATCTGGTGTCATGACATCTGAAGTGCTAACTACCTCATGACATAGCTACATTGAGTAGGCCAGGGCTTCTTAGTAGACCTACAGGTGCTGCTGAGTCACTATGCCTCATGGTTGTAGTGGCTAGTTGCTAGTAGATAGGAGGCTGTTGTGTCTAACTGTCACAAGACAGGAGCTGTTCGCGCTGGTTCTGTCCATGCTTATACCACTAGAGATGCTTCTTTAATTTGTATGTTCTGGACCTAGCTTAGAAGAATTTTGGAAAGATATTTTTCAAACACTATCGGTAATTTTTAAGTTAAAATCAGAACCTTGCCCTTTAATTGTTATTTTTGGATTACCTCAGGATGTCGATGTATTACTGACCAATTCAAAGCTGAATTTTATCCTTCATTGATAGCCAGATGTGTAATTTTGATTAAATGGAAAGATAATACTCCACCTACACATACACAATGGGTAAGGGATATTATATCTTGTTTAACTCTTGAAAAAAAAGGGGAGAAAATGACACTGTGTATATTCAAGAGGGAAATGTTTGTGTGTATTTTGGTTAATATGGTTCATAGTGAGAAAATTAAAAAATAAATAAATAAATAGATAAAGTGACCCAATGTGGAGTGTATATATTTCTGTACATGATTAATTTTAACACTTTGACAAACAATCTGCTATCACATTGTTTGTACCTCTGATATGATTAATTTGCAGATTATATTCTTGTAATATTAAACTCCAGTTTAACAATCTTCTGTTTTTATTCTTAAATTTATTCAAAAACACCAGAGGATTGTGGTCAGTAAATATAACAATTCGTTCATGAGAGGTACGGAGATATACATCAAAATTTTGCAGAGCAAATATTATAGATATCAGTTCTTTCTCAATAGTGGAATAGTTCCTTCGATGAACATTGATTTTTTTTGAAAAGTAGGCAATTGGATGGTCAAATTTCATTATATTTTTGTAATAAACTGCACCTGCTTCTCCTTCACTGGCATCCACTGCTAAATAAAATGGTCTGTCAACATCAGGAGATTTTAATACAGGGCAACGGCATAGCATCTCCTTTAAATTTTCCAAAGCTGTCTGACAAACTTTAGTCCACACATATTTCTCCCCTTTCTTCAAAGAATTGGTTAAAGGAAGAGCAACCTCAGCAAAATTTCCTATAATATCTTGCCATTCCTCAAAACATTCTCACTTTTTTTTGCCATTGGGAATAGGAAACTCATAAATTGCATTCACCTTAGCTTGTACAGGTAAAACTTTGCCATGACCAACTACATGACCCCAGTATGTTATAGTGGCATTTGCAAATTGACTTTTTCCTAAATTAACAGTTAAGTTTGTTTTGGATAATCTTGGAAACAATTTGTCCAGTTCCCTTAGATGTTCTTGCCATGTGTCATTTTTTGTACCAAGTCATCAATATAAGCATCTGTATGTTACTTAAGGATGGATAACAAGGGTAGTGAGAATGTAGAACAGTGATGCATGCCTCCTCCCCCCAGTGCCCGAACCTCTTTAGGCCAGATCTGTGACCATGCGATCTCCCACTCGACATGAGGGGGACTCTGCAAATGGGAGGGCCAGAACGCCACAGGAAAATACCCAAGTCACCTACGAGACCACTTAGATCAGAGAGTAATCTGCCAAAGATCTGACTGGTCTGGGGAATGCTACTGTCAGAAGTTGGATGTGTCACTGGCCATTTGGCTGCTATGGATCTGGGATGAGGCCAGCACTGGTGTGAGCCTGTCCAGTCAAGAAATGGGTATTCTCAGTTCATGGTCCAGCCAGCAGGCCATTAATATAACTCTACAGACAATGTATAAAACCATCTAGGGCAATGTATGACCTGGTGGTAACTGCTGTATGGGTGAGGTACCTGTCATTGCTGGAGTGGGATCTACAGTCCTGGGCAGAGTTGAGGATAGAGCAAGGGCCATTAGATAGTTAGCCCTGGTTAGCGGGCTCTATGAGGTTCCCATGACCATGTCTCGCCTGAGTGTTCCAGGGTTACCCATGCACTGGTGGGACAACTGGTCACCATTGCCCATTTTCAATTGAAGGGGGTAATTCTGTTTTTCTTCAGCCTGGAAGCTGGGAAGACCATCTACTTGTTGGAAGGCCCCATCCATCTCCCTTCTCCTGAAGCTTTATTGCTTCCTCACTATCTGCTTTTTATTCCAAGTTGTCAGTCTCATAATGACATTCTTATGATTTGATGTTAAGATAAGCAAGACTTCAGCTTTCCTCGTTTCCTCCCTTTCCGAATCAGAGCCAGTTACACCAGTTACAAAATCAATTGAAATCTAGACATGCAACATGGTAACAAGCCTTCTGGCCCTTGAGCCCATGTCACCCTTCTGGCCCTTGAGCCCATGTCACCCAATCACACTCAATTGATCTACAACCCCCATATGTTTTGGAAGGTGGGAGGAAAATGTAGCACCTGAGTGAAACCTATGCACACTCAGGGAGAACGTACAAACTCCTTACAGACAGCGTGGGATCCGAACCTGGGTCACTGGCACTGTAACAGCATCGTGCTGCCCTCGAGAGATGCTGGACACAAAGCAGTAATCCATTCTAATGCAACTTAAATGTATTTTTTTCTAATCATGGTATGGAGTGATTGACACATCAACCATCATCACTTGGCCAAATGCGCAGTTTGGCCTGCTGAGTTTCTCCAGCATTGTTTTTGTTTTAACCATGGTGTCTGCAGGCTTTCACCATCAGATTTCTGAACTGAGAGGTGGAGAGGATGAGCAAATGTAGGTTCTTGGGAGTCACTATCTCGGAAGATCTTTCCTGGAACCAACACACCAATGGCATCATGAAGAAAGCCTCTACTTCCTCAGGAGTTTGCGGAGGAGCTAGTGGAGTTGATCAAGTGAACCGGTACGGACTTGAAGGGCCGACATGGCCTGTTTCCGTGCTGCAAACGGTTATATGGTTATATGGTTAAACTGAAGCAACAATTTGGGATGCATCACAGGAGTCATGTGAGGCAGAACATGACAAGCTCAACTGATTTGGGATGAACAGGTGGCTTTAGTACTTTGGGTTCCAAAGGACTCCAACTGAAGTTTCCTTGACTCATATTTCACGTTAATTGATGGAGAGTGATTGCAATAATTAGTCAATTATTCAACTCAATTATCTTTGTATCATGGGGCTGCAGAAGGTGAAGGTGACAGCCCTTAATATGTTAATACTATTCCTATTTACCTAAGGCATTCTGTGGAGTCAGCTTGTAACTGTGGGTGAAAGAAAATGCAAAAAGCTGCATTAACCTTGGTGTTAATGTGATGAAAGAAAACAGAACTGCAGTATCATCTTAGCCAAATGTCTCCAGGAATATAATGCAAGGTCTGTTTATCTCCCTTGAATTAATTGTGGATTTATAAATGGATTTACAAAATGAAACATTAGTTCTAGTTATATCATTGTTTGAGCAGTATCTGAATTAATTAATTTGGGGTTAGAGAAATGCCACTCTGTTTAGCTTAAGCAGGCTGTGGGCAGATCTGAAATGGAAGAAGCAAATCCTAAATTATGGGGAGAGAATAGTTTGAGAATTGGCAGAGTGAGTATGTCAGAAAGCTATTCTTAATATTTTAAATTTCACACATGTATTATATTAGTTCCCCCCCATGTCCCTCCCACCCCTTCCCCTTCAAATAATAAACCCAAAAAGAAGGAAAGGAAACAAAAAAGTAAAAAAGTAAGAAAACTAAAAATAAAATGAAGGTAGAACACACCGGGTTATTAACATTTTCATAATTTCATAGACTTGTACCTTAATGTTTTAATCATAAATTGACTCAGAGGTCAAGGGGATGACTTTTCTAAATTAATACTTACAATTTGTATGTATGGACACCAAATTTTCAAGAAGGAATTATATCTAGTTATTGAAGATAATCTTCTCTTTTTTTTGATTATTTTTATTTTTCACACTATAAACCACATTGATCAAGATACATACATTTTCCCTCTTGAACATATACAGTATTGTTTTCCCCTCCCAACCTCCCCTCCCAACCTCCCCTCCCAACCTCCCCTCCCAACCTCCCCTCCCAACCTCCCCTCCCAACCTCCCCTCCCAACCTCCCCTCCCAACCTCCCCTCCCAACCTCCCCTCCCAACCTCCCCTCCCAACCTCCCCTCCCAACCTCCCCTCCCAACCTCCCCTCCCAACCTCCCCTCCCAACCTCCCCTCCCAACCTCCCCTCCCAACCTCCCCTCCCAACCTCCCCTCCCAACCTCCCCTCCCAACCTCCCCTCCCAACCTCCCCTCCCAACCTCCCCTCCCAACCTCCCCTCCCAACCTCCCCTCCCAACCTCCCCTCCCAACCTCCCCTCCCAACCTCCCCTCCCAACCTCCCCTCCCAACCTCCCCTCCCAACCTCCCCTCCCAACCTCCCCTCCCAACCTCCCCTCCCAACCTCCCCTCCCAACCTCCCCTCCCAACCTCCCCTCCCAACCTCCCCTCCCAACCTCCCCTCCCAACCTCCCCTCCCAACCTCCCCTCCCAACCTCCCCTCCCAACCTCCCCTCCCAACCTCCCCTCCCAACCTCCCCTCCCAACCTCCCCTCCCAACCTCCCCTCCCAACCTCCCCTCCCAACCTCCCCTCCCAACCTCCCCTCCCAACCTCCCCTCCCAACCTCCCCTCCCAACCTCCCCTCCCAACCTCCCCTCCCAACCTCCCCTCCCAACCTCCCCTCCCAACCTCCCCTCCCAACCTCCCCTCCCAACCTCCCCTCCCAACCTCCCCTCCCAACCTCCCCTCCCAACCTCCCCTCCCAACCTCCCCTCCCAACCTCCCCTCCCAACCTCCCCTCCCAACCTCCCCTCCCAACCTCCCCTCCCAACCTCCCCTCCCAACCTCCCCTCCCAACCTCCCCTCCCAACCTCCCCTCCCAACCTCCCCTCCCAACCTCCCCTCCCAACCTCCCCTCCCAACCTCCCCTCCCAACCTCCCCTCCCAACCTCCCCTCCCAACCTCCCCTCCCAACCTCCCCTCCCAACCTCCCCTCCCAACCTCCCCTCCCAACCTCCCCTCCCAACCTCCCCTCCCAACCTCCCCTCCCAACCTCCCCTCCCAACCTCCCCTCCCAACCTCCCCTCCCAACCTCCCCTCCCAACCTCCCCTCCCAACCTCCCCTCCCAACCTCCCCTCCCAACCTCCCCTCCCAACCTCCCCTCCCAACCTCCCCTCCCAACCTCCCCTCCCAACCTCCCCTCCCAACCTCCCCTCCCAACCTCCCCTCCCAACCTCCCCTCCCAACCTCCCCTCCCAACCTCCCCTCCCAACCTCCCCTCCCAACCTCCCCTCCCAACCTCCCCTCCCAACCTCCCCTCCCAACCTCCCCTCCCAACCTCCCCTCCCATTCATTTAAAGTTCAGAAAATAGGATACATTAAACCCGTCAAACAATGTTGTCACTCAATAAAAACAAACAAGAAATTCCACTGAGTCAGTTCTTTTCATTCTCTTCTCCTTCTGTTATTTTAGGTGGTAGATGTCCCCGGTAGGTTTTCTCTATTATGTTTCATGTATGGCTCCCATATTTGTTCAAATATTGTAATATTATTTCTTAAATTATATGTTATTTTTTTCTAATGGAATACATTTATTCATTTCTATATACCATTGTTGTATTCTCAAGTTATCTTCTAATTTCCAGGCTGACATAATACATTTTTTTGCTACAGCTAGGGCTATCATAACGAATCTTTTTTGTGCACCATCCAAATCGAGTTGAAATTCTTTGTTTTTTATGTTACTTAGGAGGAAGATCTCTGGGTTTTTTGGTATATTGCTTTTTGTTATTTTATTTAATATCTAGTTTAGATCTTCCCAAATTTTTTTCACTTTCTCACATGTCCATATTGCATGAATTGTTGTTCCCATTTCCTTTTTACAGCGAAAACATCTGTCAGATACTGTTGGGTCCCATTTATTTAACTTTTGAGGTGTAATATATAGCCTGTGTATCCAGTTATATTGTATCATACGTAACCTCGTATTTATTGTATTTCTCATAGTTCCTGAGCATAACTTCTCCCATGTTTCCTTCTTTATCTTTATGTTTAGATCTTGTTCCCATTTTTGTTTAGTTTTACCATTTGTTTCCTCATTCTCCTTTTCTTGTAGTTTAAAATACATGTTTGTTACAAATGTTTTCATTATCATTGTGTCTGTAATCACATATTCAAAATTACTTCCCTCTGGTAACCTCAGACTGATTCCCAATTTATCCTTCAAGTAGGATTTCAGTTGGTAGTATGTCAACACTGTATCGTGAGTTATATTATATTTATCCTTCATTTGTTCAAAGGATAGTAATTTATTTTCCCGAAAAGCAATTTTCTATTCTATTCATCCCTTTTTTCTCCCATTCTCTAAAGGAAAGGTTATCTATTGTAAAAGGGATTAGCTGATTTTGCGTCAGTATTAGTTTTGGTAGTTGGTAATTTGCTTTATTCCTTTCTACGTGAATCTTCTTCCAAATATTGAGCAGATGATTTAATACTGGAGAATTCCTACGTTGTACCAATTTTTCATCCCATTTATATAATATATGTTCAGGTATCTTCTCCCCTATTTTATCTAGTACTAATCTAGTCCAATCTGGCTTTTCCCTTGTTTGATAAAAATCTGATAGGTATCTTAATTGTGCGGCTCTATAATAATTTTTAAAGTTTGGCAGTTGTAAGCCTCCTTGTTTATACCATTCCGTTAATTTATCTAGCGCTATCCTCGGTTTCCCCCCTTTCCATAAAAATTTCCTTATTATTTTCTTTAACTCCTTGAAGAATTTCTCTGTCAAGTGTATTGGCAATGCCTGAAATAGGTATTGTATCCTTGGGAAAATGTTCATTTTAATACAGTTTATCCTTCCTATTAGTGTTGGTGGTAAGTCTTTCCAATGCTCTAAGTCGTCCTGTAATTTTTTCATTAGTGTATAATAATTGAGTTTATATAGATGGCCGAGGTTTTTATTTATTTGTATACCTGGGTATCGCATTGCTTGCATTTGCCATCTGAATGGTGATTCTTTCTTAAATTTTGAGAAATCCGCATTATTCATTGGCATTGCTTCACTTTTATTTGCGTTAATCTTGTATCCCGACACTTCTCCATATTCCTTCAATTTCTTATGTAATTCTTTTATTGATATTTCTGGTTCTGTTAAGTATACTATAACGTCATCAGCAAATAAACTGATTTTATATTCCTTGTCTTTTATTTTTATCCCTTTTATTTTATTTTCTGTTCTTATCAGTTCTGCTAGTGGTTCTATGGCTAACGCAAACAATAAGGGCGATAGTGGGCATCCCTGCCTTGTTGATCTGCTTAAGTTAAATTTTTTTGATATATATCCATTTACTCTCACTTTCGCCAATGGCCCCTTATATAATGCTTTAATCCAATTAATATATTTCTCTGGTAAGCTGAATTTTTGTAGTACTTTGAATAAATAATTCCATT